>NC_086198.1:97022177-97294677 GCF_035770615.1 Melospiza melodia melodia | reverse complement strand
ACATATAACCTTTTCCTATTTCCATTACATGTTAATCTATGGTTACAGGAAACCCAAAACAACAAAACCACAGAGAAAACAACACTCACCCACCACAGACACTCGCTTCAAATAACACACAAACCCACCAGCCCTCTCACCAAAACTACTAAATTAAACCCCAGCAATCATTGGTCCACGGGAACGTGGTTCCCGGGAGCCCCCAAAAAATCCTCCTGCCTGACAAAAACCCCGGTCCCTGGCCGTTCCGTGCCCAAACTTTGGCGATGAACGTCGCCTCGCGGACCGACCGGGACTGAGGAAAAAAAAACCCAGCCGGGGGGAAAAAAAAAAAAACCCCCGGCTGGGGATTTTTTATTCTAATTTTATAAATGAGTTGAAAAACCTGAAAAGCAAACAGCATACAAGGTTACAACCCTACAGACCTTCAACAGGCACACACACACACACATACACACACTTCAGCTTACACACAAACCCACACTACCTCCCACATCAACCGCTCCGCTAACCCTCAGCACACATTCACACCGCTCCTCGGGAACGTGGTTCCCGGGAGCCCCCAAAAAATCCTCCTGCCTGACAAAAACCCCGGTCCCTGGCCGTTCCGTGCCCAAACTTTGGCGATGAACGTCGCCTCGCGGACCGACCGGGACCGAGGAAAAAAAAACCCAGCCGGGGGGGGGAAAAAAAAAAAACCCCCGGCTGGGGATTTTTTATTCTAATTTTAAAAATGAGTTGAAAAACCTGAAAAGCAAACGTCACACACACAAGGTTAAATCCACTCACCCTGTGCTCACACACACAGAGACAAGCACACACAGACAAACACAGCCACAGGCTCTCACACATGCTGACACGCTCTGCCCACTTACACGCTCGCTGCGGCCCTTACCTGAGACGCTGAAGAACATGCTTCAACGCATCTTCTGGCTGCCCCTCCCTGACATCAAATGGTATATTAAGGAAATCGGTAGCCTCGGGGACCTGTGAGACAACAGAAAGTGGTCAGCAAGTGCCAATCTGACAGCCGGGAATTGTCCCCGCTCTGAACCGATAAGTTTTCTACCCAAAACCCCACAAAACACAAAGCAACAGGAAAATTTCTATAACTGTTCCACCTAACTATGACTAGCTGCCAGGGCAGGGCAGCTCCGACCATAAGTGGTACAACATAGGTACGCAAAATATAAGCCAATGCACAAAGTGCCAGTACAGACAATAAAATGCAATGCACTTACATACATTATAAGTACATACAGTATAAGCCAACACAGGTACACACAATATAATCCAAGACAGGTACAAGCAAGATAAGTACATACAGTATAAGCCAACACCGGTACATGCTAGATAAGCCAACAGAGGTACATGCAACATAAGTACATACAGTATAAGCCAACACAGGTACATGCAACCTAGAGTGCATACAGTAAAAGCTGACACAAGTACATGCAATATAAGCCAACACAGGTACATACAATATAAGTACATACAGAATAAGCCAACACAGGGACATGCAAGATAAATACATAGACTATAAGCCAACACAGGTACATGCAAGATAAACCAACACATGTACCATGCAACATAGAATACATACAGTATAAGCCAACACAGGTACACGCAACCTAAGTGCATACAGTAAAAGCTGACACAAGTACATGCAATATAAGCCAACACAAGTACATACAATATAAGTACATACAGTATAAGCCAACACAGGTACATGCAACATGAGTACATACAGTATAAGCCGACACAGGTACACGCAACCTAAGTGCATACAGTAAAAGCTGACAAGTACATACAGTATAAGCCAACACAAGTACATACAATATAAGTACATACAGTATAAGCCAACACAGGTACATGCAACATAAGTACATACAGGATAAGCCGACACAGGTACACGCAACCTAAGTGCATACAGTAAAAGCTGACACAAGTACATACAGTATAAGCCAACACAGGTACATACCATATAATTACATACAATATATGCCAACACAGGTACATACAATATAGGTAGATAGATACAATACAAACAGGACTTAAGATCACTCTGGAAGATGAATTCCTGAGACCTATACCCTTTCAGAAGATGGAACCCATAGAACTACTGCAGTCACGTCAGGAGGGTATAAGACACTGCTCTAGAAGTCAAAGAAAATGTCATTGGGAAAAAAGGCACTACCGAAGCTGGTAGTGAGAAGGAAGACGGATGAGAACATCTTCGCTAATCCTACCTGGCTCAGAGTAAAAAGATAAAGAGGGCAGAATAAGAAAGATCCAGAAAGGCACATGAGTAGAATATAGGCAATATAGCACACATTAGTGCCAACAAAGCGTCGAGACGTAAGAAAGGCCTTAGGCGTGAAAGACAATGGACGCACACAACATAACACGGACGCAGATGACCTAACGCAAAGGCAAGCGGGAACTTTCCCCTTAGGGATCTGATATTGCAAACACAAGATGAGCCACAGGAAAGGAAGACCTGTGATGATGGCACGTGATGATGAAATGTAGCTCGCAAAAAGAAGTTAGTGTCAAAGCAGTTAGGAAGACCCTCCAGACGCTCGGCCGGCCGACTGAAGGAAGCGGACTGCCGGATGACCGTGGCGAGAGCTGCGGACCCGAAGGCGAGCCCCTCGGGGGAAACAGCCGTGACTATGCCTAGTCGAGGAAAGCTGACGACGCAAAGTCCACAAGAACGTGGAGATGGGTCGGAACTGCCCTGCCCGGCAAAGGCTCTCGTGAGGCTGAGGACAAACCCTCTCTCTTTAATTGCAAAGAGCCCATCCCGCTACAGACCTCTCAGCTAAGCTGACGTGAAACTGCCCCCTGTGATAGTAAAGGCTTTTCCCCTTCTCCCGACCGCCGCCCCAACACTTAGCTTTTGAAAGACGAGCGGACAAAATCCATCCTCGGTCAGACGTGCGCGTTGAGATGTTCTCGATGTGTGTGATTCGGTGCTGCCGCTTCCCAGCTGTGGCTACGAGCCTGCTCAGGGTACCTAAGATACAACAGAAAATGTGACTATTGCCCTCAAAAACAGTAATCCCTGCAACTCCTCCGCACCGCAGGCCCAGCTCACCTCAAAACTTGATTTGACTCAGGAGGCATCCCAGAAGACACCTGCAAAAAGAAAATGTACACACTTAGGGTGCTGCTGCATAACCCTCCACTATGACTCACCCTGCCTAAACACCGACTCACCTGCCCTCCTCTGTTCCTTGGTCATGTTTAGGGCAGCGACAGCACCTGCAAGGAAACAAAGCAAAAAACCATGCTGAAATACTGGGAAAACACAACCTCCCTACCATGACAAGTATGCCACACCAATACCTTAGGCTTGCACCCACCTCACATGAGCATCCTCGGCCGGGATAGATCACAAGTGGACCACCTAAAAGAATAAAAAAAAAGAAAGAAAACAAGAGGAGACAGTTAGAGCTGCGCCAGAAACTGAGACCTCAGCAATAAAACTGCATGTGTACGCTACGCAATGCTCACCTTGCCCGCTGGCCTGGACTGCAGCTCTCTGCCTTGACTTCCTAAAAGGAAAGGCAAAAGAGCTGTGACAGCCATAATTTATGCTTCCTCTACAGAGGAAAACAGTGACTGACCTGCTTGGGGGAAGCCCCTCACCCTAGATGCAGGGCTCGGCCCTGGATTTGATCCTTCTGCATCTGAAAGACAGTTAGGAGAAAAGTCAAAGGGCTGCAGGATAACTTAGAGGCTCCAGACATGTCATGTCCATTTACAAATCCCATCTAGAGGCCAACTAGACCCCACATTACAAATTACAAGCCCCCGAGACGCCTCCGATTGCACCCGGCTACGGGGCAGGGCAGAGCAGCTCCGGCACAAATGTGTGCGGACACCCGTGACACGGGACGGGACGAGACAAACAACGAGGACAAAACACACACAGAAACCTGTAGGCAAGGAAAATGACTGCAAGGACTGATAAGATGAAAAATGAGATGACCAAAGTTAGACTGATGGTGAGCTGATGAGCCTCAGAGATGCCTGGCAAAAGAAAATGCTAAACTTAATGATTCAGTCCAAGAACTGCAAAGATGAATGCCCAGGAGCCCTAGAGTCACAATGCTCTAACTCAGCTCACATGCTCACAAATGCTAATCAGCCATAACGGAACCTTGCAGGGTGCAAGTGTCCATACAGCTGAGAACAAGACCTGAAAAGACCTCTGACAGACTGCTTCTAAAAAGAGATGCAATTCTGATGCCTGTCTGGGCTCCCGGGTGAAGAGTTCCGCGGCACGGCTGCCAGGGCAAAGAACGCTGAGATCACGGATGCTAGGAAAGGTTACTGAGAGGCCCCTCATAGTGCTAAGATAAAGAGACATGACATATCCAGACAGACAACACACAAAAGACAAGGGACACAAGACACACCGGGACTGCTCTGCCCTGCTGCCCGCCTCAGCACCGTAACCAAAACTGAGGCTTTGCTTTTGTGAGGCCTAAGGGGCCACATGTTGGCTACCCTCATCTCCAGAGCCAATTCAAACCCCCCACCCTGGGAGTCTGACCTAGCACCCCACTTTCACCTCCTCTGTGGTTCATAGCCCTCTACTTATCTCACAGACATCTGGCGATACTGCTCTGTATCGGGTGCGAAGGAAGGCGGCCTCAGCAGCTGCGGAGTTCCTGCTGCCACCAGGCTGGTGTCTCTCAGACAGCTAGATTAAAGAAAACCAAACATCAGTGCCTGATCTTGGCACCACATGGGCCAAAAGCCACAAGTCTGCTACTCACTGTTGTCCTACCAATGGCCGATCGCCTGGAGTCACACACATCACCATGCTGAGACACCGATGCCACCATCACAGAGTACACCTGCATGAAGAGGACAGGAGATGATGTGGGATTGCTCAAAACTGCATGGACGCACGCTCCTCATCCCTACTTGCCCGACTTACCGGAATTCCTCAGTGGATCCGGACACCTACCCTGAAGACAGGGCTGACAAAGTCAGCAAACCCAGTCCTTCATCTGGTGGGGGATGGCAGCTTGACGTGCTCAGAGCGGCTTGACTAAGGCACAAAAACAAGAATGGAGACTTAGACTGGCCCCGGAAAGTGAGACCTCAGCAACAAGGAAGGCTACTGGTCACTGCTCACCTTGCCTTCTTGAACTTGACTGCTGAGATCCAGCTTTGCATCCTAAAAATAAAGACAAAGAACAGACCTGTAACAGGGTCACACTTACCACACACCCTGCACAGACAACTGTTGACTGACCTGATTTCAGGAACCCCCTCACCCAGGATGGGATGCGCAGCCATGGATGCAATGCACCTGCACCTGAAAGAAAGTAAGAACATAGGTCAAATACCAGGAGGATAACTCAAAATCTGCAAAAACCTTCTATCAACCTAGGAATATCATCTAGAGTCGAAGTACACCCAACATTACAAATTCCAAGTCCGCAGGATTACTCCAATTACACCAGGCTAGGCAACAGGGCAGAGCAGCTCGGGCACAAATGTGTGCAGACACCCGTGACACAGGACAGGCAGGACAGGACAGACAACGGGGACACAACAGGAACAGAAATTTCTTGGCAAGGAAAATGGCTGCAAGGACTGAGAGAATGCAAAAGGAGATGACTGAGTTCAAACTGACAGTCAGCTGATGAGGCTCAGAGAACCCTGGAGAAAGAAGATGCTAACTGAAGGATTTATTCCAAGAACAGCAAAGATCGATGCCTAGGAATCCTATGCTCAGAATCCTCTGCCTGCCCTCACATTCTTACAAGTCCTTATCCACCACAATGGATCCAGGTGGGGCATAGCTGTCCGGACAGCTCAGAACAAGACCTGACAAGACACCTGACTGGATGCTTCCAAAGAGAGAACTTTTGACCGGGGAGCTCAGACAGGTATCAGAATCGCATCTATGGCCTGGGTGCCAGGCCAGGGAATGCAGAGATCACAGATGCTAACAAGGATGCCAGGGTTTCTGACAGGCCCCCCTAAGGTAAAAGACATGGCATACACAAACAACACATAATGCACAACAGACAAATGACACGAGACACACCGGGACTGCTCTGCCCTGCGCTCCTCAGCACTGGGACCAAAAGTGAGACGTGGCTTTTATGGGGCCTAAGGGGCCACTCCATGAACACCCCCCACCTCCAAATCGGACTCAAGTACCCCTCCCGGTAATTCCCAAACCACCACCATGCCTTCATCCCCTCTGTGGGTCACAGCCCTCTACTTATCTCTCAGACATCCGGGGATGCCAGTCTGTCTCAGGTGCAGAGAAAGGCCACCTCGTCAGCTGGGAAGGTCCTGCTGCCACCGGGCTGGTGTCTCTCAGACAGCTAGATTAAAGAGAACCAAACATCAGGGCCTGACCTTGGCACCGCATCGGCCAAAACCCCACCACTCTGCTACTCACCGCGCTCCTAAGAAGGGCCGGCACCGCCTAACCGTGACCCTCTGCCACACCTGGAATGCATCTGCACCTGAAAGAAAGTTAGAACAAATATCAAACACCACCAGGATAACTCAAAAGCAGCAAACACCTTATGTCAATCTAGGAAGAGCAGCTAGAGCCCAAGTACAGGCCACATTACAAATTCCAACTCCCCATGTTTTGTCCTATTGCAGCAGGCCAGGCGGCAGGGCAAAAGAGCTCCAGCACAAATAAGTGCAGACACCTGGGACACGGAACGTGACAAACAGGGGGACGTGAAACACGACACATCATGCTTGCGGTGAGGGCCTCGAGGGAAGAGGGCAAAAGGGACCCCAAAGACACACCAGGTAACAGGCACAGATGACAACACCAGACACACCAGAGCTGTTCTGCACTGCCCGCCTAAAAGCTGCCATCAAAAGTAGAGTCTCTCCCTTCACTTGTCCTCACATGCCCTTGGACATGATTGCTTCTGCCTTCGCTATTTGTTAAATCTGCCCCAAAAACTCCCAATCTCCTACACTCCCATTTCCAGGCCAAGGCCCCCGACTTATCTTTTGGATGATGAGTGATGGCAATCCACATTGGTCCTGAAATGAGTCTGCCTCGGAGGGCCCGTGATAGCCTGTTAGCCTCTTGGTCAGCTACAAGAAAGAAAACCAAAACCAAAGTGTGAGTCCAGAATTATGGGAGACATACCCCAGCCAGTCAGCTACTTGCCCGTTCCTGAGTGTGCCTGGCTCCCTCAGGCTCCAGCTTCATCCTGATTCCAAGGCTGTGGCCTTCATTAGGGGTGGCACCTGGGTAAGAGAAAGGCAAAGTTAAATGGCATTGCTGTGAGTACAGTGGATGACCTTGTGTGCTGCGAGACATGGGAATGCCTCTGCTAGGCTTCTAAACAGCCTTGTGTGGGGGGGCCCTCAAATAAACACCCTTTCTCACCCTGCTGCCTGCAAACCCCCTCCCAAGAACTCCTAACTGGATACCTGATCACCCACCCTCTCCCAGTCACAATCCTCAACTCACCTGAAGCCTCAATCTCAAACATCATCCTTGACACTGGGCAGATCTCTCTTGCGACATGATCGATCCGCTGAAATATTGTTGTTCTTGAGAGCTGAGCAATAACAACCACTTCTCTCCGCTGCTCACCTAGGCTGCTGGTATCCAGATTTATTTCCTAAAAACAAAGACAAAGAACAGTGCTGTAACACAGTCACCATATACACTTCTGCTGCAGAGACAAACGGGGCCTCACCTGCTGGGGCCAATCCCCTCAACGGGATGGGGCCCTCTGGCACAGATTTAATCCATCTCAATCTGAAAAAAAAGGTAGGACAAGAGTCAAACTGTTGCAGGATAACTGAGGAGCTCCAGATATCCTGTGTCCATCTACAAATCCCACCTAGAGTCCAACTACACCCCACATTACACATTCCAAGTCCCCGGGCCCTCTCCTATCGCACCAGGCTGTGCGGCAGGGCAGAGCAGCTCCGGCACATATGTGTGCTGACACCCGTGACACAGGACAGGCAGGACAGGACAGGACAGACAACGGGGACACAACAGGAACAGAAATCTCTTGGCAAGGAAAATGGCTGCAAGGACTGAGAGAATGCAAAAGGAGATGACTGAGTTCAAACTGACGGTCAGCTGATGAGGCTCACAGAACCCTGGAGGAAGAAGATGCTAACTGAAGGATTTATTCCAAGAACAGCAAAGATCGATGCCTAGGAATCCTATGCTCGGAATCCTCTGCCTGCCCTCACATTCTTACAAGTCCTAATCCACCACAATGGATCCAGGTGGGGCATAGCAGTCCGGACAGCTCCGAACAAGACCTGACAAGACACCTGACTGGATGCTTCCAAAGACAGAAGAGAGTCTGATGCCTCTCGGAGCTCACCAGTCAAAAGTTTTGTGGCCGGGCTGCCAGGCCAGGGAATGCAGTGATCACAGATGCTAACAAGGATGCCAAGGTTTCTGACAGGCCTCCCCTAAGGTAAAAGACATGGCATACACAAACAACACATAATGCACAACAGACAAATGACACGAGACACACCGGGACTGCTCTGCCCTGCGCTCCTCAGCACTGGGATCAAAAGTGAGACGTGGCTTTTATGGGGCCTAAGGGGCCACTTCATGAACACCCCCCACCTCCAAATTGGACTCAAAAACCCCTCCCAGTAATTCCCAAACCAGCACCATGCCTTCATCCCCTCGGTGGGTCACAGCCCGCTACTTATCTCTCAGACATCTGGGAATGCCGGTCTGTGTCAGGAGCATAGAAAGGCTACCTCGTCAGCTGGGAAGCTCCTGCTGGCACCGGGCCGGTGTCTCTCAGACAGCTAGATTAAAGAGAACCAAACATCAGGGCCTGACCTTGGCACCGCATCGGCCAAAACCCCACCACTCTGCTACTCACCGTGCTCCTAAGAAGGCCCGGCACCTCCTAACCCTGACCCTCTGCCACACCTGCAATGCATCTGCACCTGAAAGAAAGTTAGAACATATGTCAAACACCACCAGAATAACTCAAAAGCTGCAAACACCTTATGTCAATCTAGGAAGAGCATCTAGAGCTCAAGTACATCCCACATTACAAATTTCAACTCCCCATGGTTTGTCCTATTGCAGCAGGCCAGGCAGCAGGGCAAAAGAGCTCCAGCACAAATATGGGCAGACACCCGTCACACGGAACGTGACCAACAGGGGGACGTGAAACACAACACATCATGCTTGCGGTGAAGGCCTCGAGCGGAGAAGGCAAAAGGGACCCCAAAGACACAGCAAGTAACAGGCACACGGGACAACACCAGACAGACCGGAGCTGTTCTGCACTGCCCGCCAAAAAGACGCCATCAAAAGTAGAGTCTCTCCCTTCACTTGTCCTAACATGCCCTTGGACAAGATTGCTTTTCCCTCCGCTATTTGTTAAAGCTGGCCCAAAAACTCCCAATCTGCTACACTCCCATCTCCAGGCCAAAGCCCCCGACTTATCTTTTGGATGATGAGTGATGGCAATCCACGTTGGTCCTGAAATGAGTCTGCCTCCGAGGGCCCCTGATAGCCTGTTAGCCTCTTGGTCAGCTACAATAAAGAAAACCAAAACAAAAGTATGAGTCGCGAATTATGGGGGACATATCCCAGCCAGTCAGCTACTTGCCCTCTCCTGAGTGTGCCTGGCTCCCTGAGGCTCCAGCTGCATCCTGATTCCAATGCTGTGGCCTGCATTAGGGGTGGCACCTGGGTAAGAAAAAGGCAAAGTTAAATGGCATTGCTGTGAGTGCAGTGGATGACCTTGTGTGCTGCGAGACATGGGAATGCCTCTGCTAGGCTTCTGAACAGCCTTGTGTGAGGGGGCCCTCAAATAAACACCCTTTCTCACCCTGCTGCCTGCAAACCCCCTCCCAAGACCTCCTACCTGGATACCTGATCACCCTCCCTCTCCCAGTCACAATCCTCAATCACCTGAACCTTCAATCTCAAACATCATCCTTGACACTGGGCAGATCTCTCTTGCGACATGATCCATCTGCTGAAAAATTGTTGTTCTTGAGAGCTGAGCAATAAGAACCACTTCTCTCCGCTGCTCACCTTGGCTGCTGGTATCCAGATTCATTTCCTAAAAAGAAAGACAAAGAACAGAGCTGTAACACAGTCACCATACACACTTCTGCTGCAGAGACAAATGGGGCCTCACCTGCTCGGGGCAACCCCCTCAACGGGATGGGGCCCTCGGGCACAGATTCAATCCATCTCAATCTGAAAAAAAAGACAGGGCAAGAGTCAAACTGTTGCAGGATAACTGAGGAGCTCCAGATATCCTGTGTCCATCTACAAATCCCACCTAGAGTCCAACTACACCCCACATTACACATTCCAAGTCCCCGGGATTTCTACTATTGCACCAGGCTATGCGGCAGGGCAGAGCAGCTCCAGCACAAATGTGTGCTGACACCCGTGACGCAGGACAGACAGGACATGACAAACAAAGCACACAACACACAGACAGAAATCTACCGGCAAAGAAAATGGTCGCAAGGACTGATAGAATGCAAAAGGACATGACCGAGTTGAAACTGATGGTGAGCTGATGAAGCTCAGAGAACCCTGGAGGAAGAAGATGCTAACTGAAGGATTTATTCCAAGAACAGCAAAACCAGATGCCTAAGAATCCTATGGTCGGAATCCTCTGCCTGCCCTCACATTCTTACAAGTCCTAATCCACCATAATGGATCCAGGTGAGCATAGCTGTCCGGACAGCTCAAAACAAGACCTGACAAGACACCTGACTGGATGCTTCCAAAGAGAGAAGAGAGTCTGATGCCTGTCTGAACTCCCCAGTCAAAAGTTTTGTGGCCGGGCTGCCAGGCCAAGGAACGCAGAGATCACAGATGCTAACAAGGATGCCAGGGTTTCTGACAGGGCCCCCTAAGGTAAAACACATGGCATACACAAACAACACATAATGCACAACAGACAAGTGACACAAGACACACCGGGACTGCTCTGCCCTGCGCACCGCAGCACTGGGATCAAAAGTGAGACGTGGCTTTTATGGGGCCTAAGGGGCCACTTCATGAACACCCCCCACCTCCAAATCGGACTCAAAAACCCCTCCCAGTAATTCCCAAACCAGCACCGTGCCTTCATCCCCTCGGTGGGTCACAGCCCTCTACTTATCTCGCAGACATCTGGGAATGCCAGTCTGTCTCAGGTGCATAGAAAGGCCACCTCGTGAGCTGGGAAGGTCCTGCTGGCACCGGGCCGGTGTCTCTCAGACAGCTACATTAAAGAGAACCAAACATCAGAGCCTGACCTTGGCACCGCATCGGCCAAAACCCCACCGCTCTGCTACTCACCGCGCTCCTAAGAAGGCCCGGCACCTCCTAACCCTGACCCTCTGCCACACCTGCAATGCATCTGCACCTGAAAGAAAGTTAGAACATATGTCAAACACCACCAGGATAACTCAAAAGCTGCAAACACCTTATGTCAATCTAGGAAGAGCATCTAGAGCTCAAGTACATCCCACATTACAAATTCCAACTCCCCAGGGCTTGTCCTATTGCAGCAGGCTACACGGCAGGGCAGAACAGCTCCGGCACAAATATGTGCAGACACCCGTGACACGGAACGTGACAAACAGGGGAACGAGAAACACGAGACATCATGCTTGTGGTGAGGGCCTCTAAGGGGAGAAGGCAAAAGGCATGCCAAAGACACACTAGGAAACACGGCACAGTGGACAACATGACGCAGACCGGAGCTGTTCTGCGCTGCCCGCCTGAAAGCTGCCATCCAAAGTAGAGCCTCTCCCTTTAGCTGTCCTAAGAGGCCCTTGGACAACATTGCCTTTCCCTCTGCTCATTTTTAAATCTGGCCCAAGAACTCCAAATCTGCTACTCTCCCATCTCCAGGCCGTGGCCCCCGACTTATCTTTTCAATGATGGGTGATGGGAATCCATGTTGCACCTGAAATAAGTCTGCCTCCGAGGGCCTCGTAATGGCCTGCGTGCCTCTTGGTCAGCTACAATAAAGAAAACCAAAACCAAAGTGTGAGTCCAGAGTTATGTGGGCCAAATCCCAGCAAGGCAGCTACTTGCCCTCTCCTGAGTGGGCCTGGCTCCCTCAGGCTCCAGCTTCATCCTGACTCCAAGGCTGCGGCCTTTATTCAAAATGGCAACTGGGTTAAACAAAGGGAATGTCGAATGGCATTCCTGTGACTGCAGTGGATGAACTTGTGTGAGAAAGACGTGAAAATGCCCCTGCTATGCATCTGAAAACCTTGGGTGGGGGGGCCCTCAAATAAACACCCTTTCACACCCTGCTGCCTACAAACACCCCCCCCCAAGAACTCCCAACTGGATACCTGCTCACCCTCACTTCACCTACTCTCAATTCTCAAATCCCCTGAAGCCCCAATCGCACGCATCTTCTTGGACACAGGGACGATCCCTCTTATGACGTGATTAATCTGCTAAAAAATGTACTGGAGTTGACACACCCTAGAATCTGTGAAAGCTGCCCTCCTACTAAAAACAATGGAAGAAAAAAAAAAAAAAAACAAACACAAGAACAAAACCAGAAACTACAAACGTACTTTACCCCCCCTAAACACAAAACTGAAAACCACAAACCTAAATACTCCCTGTATTCCACGGCGTTTTCTTCACTGTATTTCCCAAGCCTCTGTTACTTTGTCTAAAGGCCCAGAAACACCTGCTGAAAATGAGCTGAGATAAGCTAAAAGAGACTCTTCACTGAAATGAGAGGAGAGCTCTTACCCCAGCAGTTCCCAGGAAGGGAATGAAGGCCCTCAGCCAAGGCTGGGGTTAATATACCCCTGATAGTGCCCGCCTCTTGTTCCCATGATGCCCTGGAAAAGGGAGGGGACTAATCCCACCGGGTATAAAAGCCCTCAGAAGAGCTGCAGCAGTTTGGCTCCTCTGACTCAGATTCAAGAGGAGCAAAGGGCTTGTTAAAGAAGAAAGCTCTTCATAGAAAAAACAGTGCTTTCTATTTTCACAGCGACTACTTGCAGCAGAAGAACAAAAAACTGGTAAGACTTTAAACTTTTTCTTAAGGTTACATACATAGATACAGTGGGTGATATGCTGCTGCCTTACATAATTAGTCTTTGGTAATTGCTAAGTAGAACATCATGTAGGACAAAGTAGGGTGGAGAAGAATGATAAAGACATAAATAGTCTAAGTCTCATTGGGACTCCTAATTAGGCCTAACTGCATTAGAAATAAAAATGAGAAAAAAAAACCTCCTGGGTGGCTTATGTGTTAAGTACACGCCGGGCTCGCTCTTCTCTAAGATACCTGCTCCAAAGGCACGGAAAAAAAGTGGCCAGAAATGAATACTTAAATCCTAAAAATGCTGAAAAAGACACAGCTTCCTTCAAGTGAACCCATAAAAGTTAGACAGCGAGGCAGTTAGGTCCACTGAAACTGATAACATGACAAATAAACTGATTCTACCCTATAATTCGTTCTCCAAAAATATTGTGAAACGAAGGGTTCTCCTCAATTTAAATCCCTCAAGCAATGAAAAAACAGAATTTTTTCTGTCAATCAAAACCCTTAACAACGAGGGACAGCTGGGGAAGGTTTGCAGGAGGCACTTAAGACTCACAAAGCCACCTGACTTTGGGGTGGTGACGGCTTGTGTCTGTGAGACGTCTGGCGCGAGGCACGTTTTTCAGCAAGCGGCCGGCCGCTCTGGTCCGTAGACCTCTGAACAACAGTGCTGGCCCTTTTCCCTAGCAATGACAGCTAACTAACTCAGGTTCGAGATGGCAATTTGCAACAGGCACTTGGCACTACCAAAGTACCTTGAGGTGTCCCTGGTGCCAGCTGGAATCTGGAAGGCATACTTCACAAAATAGAATTTCGGCAGACACCGCACCGCTCCGGGCTACAGGCCCGTGAACGCGAACACCGGCCCTTTCCCCTGGCAAACGAAACTCACCTGCCCGGGTTAGTTCAGAGGAGGCGCTTGGGACTGACTACGCGGCCTGATTTTGCAGAGGTGCCGGTGTGGGCTTGAGAGGCATCCTGTGCCATGCAAAATATGAGGAGCCGGCTGGGCACTCGTGGCGGCTGAGTCCTTACCAAAAATGCCACCCCGTTTCCTAGGTAAACAAAGCTAACCGTTCCGGGTTCCTGGTGTCCCTTTGCAGGAGGCGCTTGTTATTGTTAATGCAGCCTGAGTGTTCCCTGCTGCCGGCTTGGGTCTGCAAGGTATCTGGCGCAATGCGGAATTTTAGGAGCCAAACAGCCGCTCCAGGCTGCGGGCACCCAAACACCAAAGCAAGGTCTTTTCCCTGGAAAGAAAATGCAACGGACTACGTTCCCGATGGCAGATTGCGGGAGCGCCTTAAGACGCTCAAACCAGCCTGACCTGCAAGTTGTGCCAGCTTACGACCTTGAAGCATCCTGTGCAATAGGGAATTTCAACGGGCAGCGGAACATGCTGGGCCTGAGGTGCCTGAAAAAAAATGCTGACCCGTTGCCCTGGGAAACGACGCTCAACGGCGCAGGGTCCTGATGGCAGACTCCGGGAGACGCTGGGAGCTGTCAAAGTAGCCTGACTTTGCAGTGGTGGCGGCTAGAGTCCGGGAGGCAACCTCTGCAATGCAGAAGTTCAGCAGGCGGTGGGCCTCTCCGGACAACTGGCCCCTCAACACGGAGACCGGCCTTTTCCCCTATCGATCCACACTCACCGGATCACGTTCCAGATGGCAGATTACAGAAGCCACTTAGCGCTGTGAAAGCAGCTAGAGTTGGAACTGATTCCACCTGAGGTCTAGGGGGCACCTGCGCAAGGCAAAAGGTCGGTAGGCGGACGGCCCCTAGGACCTGAACGCAATAGGCAGCCCTTTACACAGGGAAGTGTAACTCACCGGCGGAGGTTCCTGATGGCAGACGGCAGGAGACGCGTGCTGAGGAAAAAGCAGCTGGAGTTGGAACTCGTGCCACCTTGGCTCGAAGAGGCATATTTGGCAATACGGAAATTTCAGCAGGCAGCCAGCAACTCCGGGCAAGGCCTCCTGAACACCAATGCCGGCCCTTTCCCAGAAGAAGACAACTCAGCATCCCAGGTTCCTGATGGAATATTGCTGGAGCCATTTGGGACCCTCGAACGAGACTGACTGTACGGTGGTGCCAGCTTGGGTCTGGGAGCCATCCTGCGCAATGCAGAATTTTAGCCGGCTGATGGCCACGAAGGGCCCCTGGGCCCTGAATGTGAACACCAGCCCTTTTCTCAGGTAAGCGTGACTCAGCTGCCAGGTTCCTGATGGGAGATAGGAGACACGTGCCGAGGCCAAAGCAGCTGGTATTGGGACAGGGGCCAACTGGGTCTGGGAGGCAGATTGGGAAATGCAGAAGTTCAGAAGGCAAACAGCCGGCCACTCCGGGCCAAACGCCCCTGAACACTAATGCTGACCTTTTTCCCAGGTAAAGAAAACCGAGCAACCCGGGTTCCTGATTTCAAATTGCTGGAGGCGCTTGGGAGTCTCAAACCGTCTCGACTCGGCACCTATGGCAACTTGGATCTGGGAGGCATCCTGCGCGATGCGGAATTTCAGGAGCTAGCCGTCCACTAAGGGCCCCCGGCCCCTGAACAGGAACGCCAGCCCATTTCTCAGGGAAGCGTTACTCAGCCACCCGGGTTCCTGATGGCAGATGGCAGGAGACACGTGCCGAGGGAAAAGGAGCTGGACTTGGAACTGGTGCCGGCTTGGGTCTGGGAGGCACATTTGGCAATGCAGAATTTCAGCAGGCAGTCAGCCGCTCGAGGCAAGACCTCCTGAACAACGCCAGCCCTGTCCCAGAAGAAGAAAACTCAGCAGCCCAGGTTCCTGATGGAATATTGCTGGAGCTATTTGGGACCCTGAAACCAGCCTGACTAGGCGGCGGTGGCAGCTTGGGTCCGGGAGGGATCCTGCGCGATACAGAATTTCACCAGACAGCCGTCCACAAAGGGCCCCTGCGCCCTGGACACAAATGCCACCCGTTACCCCAGGTAAGTGTAACTCACCAGCTCGGGTTCTTCATGGAAGATTGCTGGGGACATTCTGAACCTTCAAACCAGCCTGACTTTGCGGTGCAGGCAGCTAGGGTCTGGGAGGCATACTGTGCGATGCAGAATTTCAGATGGCAGACAGCCAGCCCCTCTGGACCAGAGGCTCCTAAACACTAGTGCTGTCCCTTTTCCCAGCTAAGCAAAACTCAGCCCCCCAGGTTCCTTGTTGCAGATTAGTGGAGGCACTTGGGACTCTCAAATGAGCTCGACGCGAGTGAGGTGGCAGCTTTGGTCGGGGAGGCATCCTGAGCGATGCAGAACTTCAGCAGGCAGACAGCCGGCTGCTCCGGGCCACGGGATCCTTAAAATTAGTCCTGTCCCTTTTCCCAGATAAGGAAAACTCAGCCACCCAAGTTCCTGGTGGCATATTGTTCGAGGCGCTTGGGACTCTCAAAAAGATCAACTAGGCACAGGTGGCAGCTTGGGGCTGGGACGCATCCAGACCAATGCAGAATTTCAGGACACAGCAGGCCACTACGGGCCACTAAGGGCCCCGGACACCAATGCTGCCCATTACACAGGGAAGTGTAACTCAGCATCTCAGGTTCCTGAAGGAAGATTGCTGGAGCCACTTGGGACTCCCAAACCAGGTTGACTTTGCGGTGGTGGCAGCTGGGGTGCGGGAGGCATCCTGCCCAATGTGGAATTTCACCAGGCGGCCGGCCGCTAAGGGCCCCTGGGCACTGGACAAAAATGCCGCCCGTTACGCAGGGAAATGTAACCCAGCCACCTGGGTTCCTGATGGCAGATGGCAGGAGACACGTGCCGAGGACAAAGCAGCTGGAGTTGGAACTGGTGCCGGCTTCGGTCTGGGAGGCACGTTTGGCAAAGCAGAAATATCAGCAGGCAGCCAGCCAATCCAGTCAGGGCCTCCTGAACACAAATGCCAGCCCTGTCCCAGAAGAAGAAAACTCAGCACCCCAAGTTCCTGATGGGAGATTGCTGAAGCCATTTGGGAGCCTCAAAGCCTCCTCACTCTGCAGCAGTGGCAGCTTGGGTCAGGGTGGCATCCTGCGTAATGCAGAAATTCAGCACACAGCAGGTCACTAAGGGCCCCTGGGCCCTGAAAAAAGATGCTGCCCTTTACACAGGGAAGTGTAACTCACCAGCTCAGGTTCTTGATGGCAGATTTCTGGGCCCATTTGGGACCCTCAAACCAGCCTGACTCTGCGGTGGAGGCACCTTGGTCCGGCAGGCATCCTGCGCAATGCGGAATTTCAGCAGGCAGACAGCCACTCCAGGCAAGACCTCCGGAACACCACTGCCAGCCCTTTCCCAGAAGAAGAAAACTCAGCAGCCCAGGTTCCTGATGGCATATTGCTGTAGGAGCTTGGGAGTCTCAAACAAGTTCGACTCAGGTGAGGTGGCAGCCTCGGTCTGGGAGGGATCCTGCGCATTGCAGAATTTCAGAATGCAACCGGCCACTAAAGGCCCCTGGGCCCGGTATACCAATAATGCCCTTTACACAGGGAAGTGGAACTCACCAGCTCCGGTTCCTGATGTCAGATTGGTGGAGCCATTTGGGACCCTCAAACCAGCCTGACTTTTAGGTGGTGGCAGCTTGGGTCTGGGAGGCATCCTGTGCAATGTGAAATTTCAGCAGCCATCCGGCCACTCCTGTCCCCAGCCTCCTGAAGACACATGCTGACCCTTTACCCAGGTGAGCAAAACTCAACCCCCAGGTTCCTAGTTGCAGATTGGTGGAGGCGCTTGGGACTCTCAAACCAGCTCGACTCGGCTGAGGTGGCAGTTTGGGTCTGGGAGGCATCCTGCGCAATGTGGAATTTCAGAAGTCAGCCGGCCACTAAGGGCCCCTGGGCCCTGAAAACCAAAGCCGCCCTTTACACAGGGAAGTGTAACTCGCCAGCACAGGTTCCTGATGGCAGATTGCTGGAGTTACTTGGGACTCTCAAACCAGCCTGACTTTACGGTGGGGGCAGCTTGGGTCTGGGAGGCATCCTGCGCAATCTTAAATTTCAGAAGGCAGCCGGCCCCTCCGGTCCCCAGGCTCCTGAACAGTCATGCTGACCCTTTCCTCAGGTAAGCAAAAGTCAGGAGCCCAAGTTCCTGGTGGCATATTCCTCGAGGCGCTTGGGACTCTCAATCGAGCTCAACTCGGCTGTTGCAGCAGCTTGGGTCTGGGAGGCATCCTGCGCAATGTGGAATTTCAGAAGTCAGCCGGCCACTAAGAGCCCCCAGGCCCTGAAAACCAAAGCCGCCCTTTACACAGGGAAGTGTAACTCACCAGCTCAGGTTCCTGATGGCAGATTGCTGGGCCCATTTGGGACCTTCAAACCAGCCTGACTTTGCGGTGGTGGCAGCTTTGGTCGGGGAGGCATCCTGCGCAGTCTTAAATTTCAGAAGACAGGCGGCCCCTCCGGTCCCCAGGCTCCTGAACAGTCATGCTGACCCTTTCCCCAGGTAAGCAAAAGTCAGCAGCCCAAGTTCCTGGTGGCATATTCCTCGAGGCGCTTGGGACTCTCAAACAAGCTCGACTCAGCTGAGGTGGCAGCTTGGATCCGGGAGGCATCCTGCGCAATGGAGAACTTCAGCAGGCAGACGGCCGGCCACTCAGACCACAGGCCCCTGATCATTAGGGCTGACCCTTTCCCCACGTAAGCAAAAGTCAGCAGCCCAAGTTCCTGGTGGCAGATTGCTCAAGGCGCTTGGGACCCTCAAATGAGCTTGACTCAGGTGAGGTGGCAGCTTGGCTCTGGGAGGAATCCTGAGCCATGTGAAATTTCAGCAGGCAGCCGGCCACTCCAGGCCGCAGGTTCCTGAAAACTAATGCTGCCCCTTACCCAGGTAAGAAAACCTCAGCCCCCCATGTTCCTAGTTGCAGATTGGTGGAGGCGCTTGGGACTCTCAAACGAGCTCGACTCGGCTGAGGTGGCAGCTTGGCTCTGAAAGGCAGCCTGCGCAATGCAGAATTTCAGCAGACAGCCGGTCACTAAGGGCCCCTGAGTCCTCAACACCAATGCTGCCCTTTACACAGGTAAGTGTAACTCACCAGCTCAGGTTCCTGATGGCAGATTGCTGGACACATTTGGGGGCCCTCAAAGCAGCCTGACTCTCCAGTGCTGGCAGCTTGGGTCTGGGAGGCATACTGCGCAATGCAGAATTTCAGCAGGCAGACGGCTGGCCACTCCGGGCCACAGGCTCCTGAACACTAGTCCTGTCCCTTTTCTCAGGTAAGCAAAACTCAGCCGCCCAGGTTCCTTGTTGCAGATTGCTGGTGGTACTTGGGACTCTCAAATGAGCTCGATTTGGCTGAGGTGGCAGCTTACATCTAGGAGGCATCCTGTGCAAGGCAGAATATCAGAAGTCACACAGACAGCCACTCCGGGCCACCGGCTCTCTAAAACTAATGCTGACCCTTTGCCCAGGTAAGCAAAACTCAGCCCCCCAGGTTCCTTGTTGCAGATTGATGGAGCTGCTTGGGACTCTCAAACGAGCTCGTCTCAGGTGAGGTGGCAGCTTGGGTCTGGGAGGCATCCAGGTGTTCCCCCCGACCCTGTGAGAAGCTCTCGCAGTCCTTCCATGAGACAGTGCCGGGAGCGGCCCATAAACCCCTCCACTCAGCAACTCCATGCAAAAGGGAGCTGAGGCAAAGCCTCCCCCTAAAACAGCCTCACCCCGGCAGGAGCCGCCCCCTCATCATCCTCACACTCACACCTGGGCTGCTCCGAGCCCCCATCATCCTAACAGCTCATACCTGGGCTGCTCCCAGCCCCCATCATCCTCACACTCACACCTGGGCTGCTCCGAGCCCCCATCATATATTTTTCATATTTATATTCACATGTATATTTAGAATTTATATTACTGTATAATAAAAATTATATTATATATTGCATCTCTTCATGTTACTTACATAGATTTCTATTTCTATTTCTATTCATAGTTTGGTATTATATAATAAATATATAGAGATATAAAGATATATTTCTGTATGTCGATTTACATTTCTATAGTACTTATATTATTTAAAATAAAACCCCTGCCTCTAATGACATAAAAAGCTAAGACACCCCTTTCTTTAAATCACATTTAAAATTTTAAAAATAATTTTGTTTGTCATAATTCTATTCACATCTATATTTGTAATTTTCATTTGTTATATTTATAGATATTATATATATTGGAGAGAATACCTTTTTATATAATAATAGATACATTCTTTTGACACAATATATTTCTTTTACTTATATAAATATATATTAAATATTTATTGATATCGACATATATCTGATATATTTGCATTTCTAGTTTTATATTTTTTATGAAATCTCCAGCCCATACCCCAATAAAAGCCAAACAATCCCCAATTCATTTAAACTGTATTTAAACATAAATCCTGTCACAGCTGCGTTGCTCAGCAGTGCCCCAAGCTAATCTGACACTTGTTCATCTCCTGGACCTGAATCTGAACCCGCTCACCTTGATCGCACCTGGCAGAACCATTTTCGTACCTTTTTCTGGCATGTCTTGTTTTTGTTTTTTTTTGTCTTGAGTTTTTGTGCCCTTTATTGCCTCTCTTTCTTGCCTTGTTTCTTGGGGCTTTTACTCCCTTTTTCCTTGATTTTTTTCTGGCATTTCTTGGGGTTTTTTCTTCGTTTCTTCTTGCCCATTTTGGTGTTTATTCTGGTTTTTCCTTGCCCCCCTTGGGGTTTTTTTTTCAGTTTGTTTTTTTTTTTTTTTCCTTCCCCATCTTGGTTTTTTGTTGTGATTTTGTTTCTTGCCCATCTTGGGGATTTTCTCTGGTCTGTTTTCAGGGATTTTTCTTGCCCATCTTGGTTTTCTTCTGTGGGTTTGTTTTTTGTTGTTTTTTTTTTTCTTTTCTTTTTCTTTTTTTTCCCCCTAGGTTTCTCCTTGCCCTCCTTGTTTTTGGTTTTTTTTGTCTGTCTGCCTTCCTTCTTTCTTCCTTTCAGTTCCTTTCCTTATTTTCTTTTTTTCTTTCCCTGTATTTCTAATCTTGGTTTTCATTTCTAGCTTTAGAATAAAAAAGCAGCAGTAGAAACTTTCAGGCTATCTGGGATTAAAAAAACTCCAAAATGAAAATGATTTAAAGAAAACTATTTATTTCCTGGGAACCTGAAATTTTCTACTGCTGCACGTGACATAGAGCGTTGATTCCTTCTTATAGATAGTTGATATTTCATACTTACTTTATACAGCGCTCCCTGCTGTCTGCACAGGCGCACTGCAGGCACAGCGGTGCGGCGACGTTGAGTTCAGTTTAATGAAACTCGGCTTGGTTCAGCTTGGTTCGGCTCTTAGTCGAAACTCATTTAAGTTCGGCTCTTCGGAACAATTCGCACAGTAACGCTTTCGGCACCTTTTACGACAGTCGCGCTTTACGACACCTTTTACGACAGTCGCGCTTTACGGCACCTTTTACGACAGTCGCGCTTTACTGCACCTTTTACGACAGTCGCGCTTTACTGCACCTTTTACGACAGTCGCGCTTTACGGCACATTTTACGACAGTCGCGCTTTACGGCACCTTTTACGACAGTCGCGCTTTACGGCCGTATTTACGACAGTCGCGCTTTACGGCAGTCTTTACGACAGTCGCGCTTTACGGCCGTATTTACGACAGTCGCGCTTTACGGCAGTCTTTACGACAGTCGCCCTTTACGGCACCTTTTACGACAGTCGCCCTTTACGGCAGTCTTTACGACAGTCGCGCTTTACGGCACCTTTTACGACAGTCGCGCTTTACGGCACCTTTTACGACAGTCGCCCTTTACGGCACCTTTTACGACAGTCGCCCTTTACGGCAGTCTTTACGACAGTCGCGCTTTACGGCAGTCTTTACGACAGTCGCGCTTTACGGCACCTTTTACGACAGTCGCGCTTTACGGCACCTTTTACGACAGTCGCGCTTTACGGCAGTCTTTACGACAGTCGCGCTTTACGACACCTTTTACGACAGTCGCGCTTTACGGCACCTTTTACGACAGTTTTGCTTTACGGCACCTTTTACGACAGTCGCGCTTTACGGCAGGCTTTACGACAGTCGCGCTTTACGGCACCTTTTACGACAGTCGCGCTTTACGGCATCTTTTACGACAGTTTTTTTTCTTGCCCAGTTTGGAGTTTTTCCTGGGTTTTTTTGCCAGTCTTGCGGGGTTTTTTCCAGGTTTATTCTTGCCCATCTTGAATTTTTTTTTCTGGGTTTTTTTCTGGGTTTTTTCTTGCCCATCTTGGTGGTTTTTTTCCTTTTTTTTTTTCTTGGCTTTTTCAGGTTTTTTTCTGGTCCATCTTGCTTCTTTTCTTGCCCATCTTGGGGGGATTTTCTGTGATTTTTCTGGGTTTTTTGAGGATCTTCTCCTTGCCCATCTTGGTTTTTTTTTTTTGCGTTTTTTTCCTGCCAGTCTGGGGTTTTTGTTCTTGGTTTCTTTCTGGGTTTTTCCTTGCCCATCTTGGGATTTTTTTTCCGTTTTTTTTTCCTGGTTTATTTTTCCTGGTTTTTCCTGGTCCATCTTGTGGGGGTTTTTTGGGATTCTTCTTGCCCATCTTGAGGTTTTTTCCTGGTTTTCTGTGGGTGTTTTCTGCGTTTTTTCTTGCCCATCTTGGGGTTTTTTTCTGGGTATTCTCGCCCATGTTTGGTTTTTTTCCTTGGTTTTTTCTGGGTTTTCCTTGCCCACCTTGGGAGTTCTTCCGGTTTCTTTTTCCTGGTTTTTTTTTTTTTTTTTTTTCTGGGTTTTTTCTGGGCTTTTCTTGCCCATCTTGGGGTTTTTAGCTTTTTTTCCCGGGTTTGCTCTTGCCCCTCTTGAGATTTTTTCCCTGGGATTGTTCTGGGTTTTTTCTTGATTTTTTTCTTCCCCATCTTGCAGTTTTTTTCCTGGATTTTTGTGGGGTTTCTTTGTTGCCCATTTTGGGGTTTTTTCTGCTTTTTTCTGGGTTTTTCTTGCCCATCTTGGGTTTTTTTACTGGGTTTTTTGGGCCTTTTCTAGCCTATCTTGGAGTATTTTTCTGGGTTTTTACTTGGCCGGGACCAAAAAAAAAAAACAGCCAGGGTGGAAGGCAGCTGGGGATTTTTTATTCTCAATTTAACAATGAGTTGCAAAACCTGAAAAGCAAAAGTCATATACACAAGGTTAAATCCAGTCAGCATGCGCTCACACACGCAGAGACGAGCAGACAGACACAGCCACGTGCTCTCACACACACTCCTTCTTACACGCTCACTGTGGCCCTTCCCTGAGATGCTGAAGAAGGTGCTTTGACACATCTTCTGGCTGCCGCTCCTTGAGCTAAATGGCAGATCCTGGGGAAATCAGCAGCCTCGGCGACCTGTGAGACAACAGGAAGGGTCAACAAGTGGCTATCTGACAGCTAGGACTTGTCCCCACTCTGGACTGATGAATTTTCTACCCAAAATCCCACAAAAGACAGATGAACAGTAAAGTTGTTATAACTGTTCTACCTAACTGTGACTATGTGCCAGGGCAGGGCAGCTCCGATCATAAGTGGTACAGTCTACACACAATGTAAGCTGACGCATACAGTGCAAGTGTACACAGAGTGTAAGTACACACAATATAAGGCGACATGCTTACATGCAGTGTAAGTACAGACAATATAAGGCAATGCACTTACATTGCATGTACCTATGCTGGCTTATACTGTACGTACTTATACTGTATGTAAGTACATACAATATAAGCCAACATAGGAACATACAATATAAACCACGACTTAAGAAAACTCTCTGGAAGATTACTTATTGAGCCCTGTACCCTTTGAGAAGATGGAACCTATAGAACTACTGCAGTCACGTGAGGAGGGTGTAAGATGCTCCCTCTAGAAGTCCAAGAAAATGGAAAAAAAAGCACTACCAAAGCTGATAGTGAGAAGGAAGATGGATGAGAACATCTTGTCCCTGTGAGACATTCCTGTCTCAAAGAGTAAAAATGTAAAGATGCTGGAATAAGGGATATCCGGCAAGGAATGTGAGTAGAACATGGCACAGAAGAGAGCCGATAAAGCATTGAGATGTAACAAAGGCCTATGCCGTGGAAGACAATGGACACACACACCATAACATAGACACAGATGACATAACACAGAGACAAGTTGCAACTGCTTGGCACTTTCCCTTTAGGGACCCGAGAGTCCTAGCACAAGACGAGCCAGAGGCCAATGAGGCCAAGGGAAAGGAAGCCCTATGACAACAGCACGTGATGATGAAATGCAACTCATTAAAGGAAGTTAGGGCCAAAGCAGTTAGGAGGATGCTCGAGAGGCTCAGCAAGCCTAGAGAAGGAAGCGGACTGCCAGGTGACTGCAGCTACAGCTCCGGACCTGAAGGCGAGCTCCACGGGGGAAAGAGCCGTGACGACGTCAAGTCGAAGAAGGCTGATGACACAAAGTTCACGAGAATGTGGAGATGGGTAGGAATTGCCCTGCCTGGCAAAGGCTCTGGTGAGGCTGAGGAGAAACCCTCTCCCTTTACTTCCAGGGAGCCTGTCCCACTACAGACCTCTCCGCTAAGCTGACATCAGATTGCCTCCTGTGATAGTAAAGGCTTTTCCCCTTCTCCCAACCACTGGCCCCGACACTTAGCTTTTGGAAGACAAGCAGACAAAATCCATCCTCGGTCGGACGTGGACGTTGAGACGTTCTCAATGTGTGCGCTTCGGTGCTGCCGCTTCCAAGCTGTGGCTACAAGCCTGCCCAGGGTACCTAAGGCAAAACAGAAAACGTGACTATTGCCCTCAAAAACAGTAATCCCCGGGACTCCTTCGCACCCCTGCCCCAGCTCACCTCAAGTCTTGATTTGACTCCAGAGGCCGCCCGGAAGATACCTGCAAAAAGAAAATGTACACACTTAGCATGCTGCTGCATAACACTCACCTAGGAATCAGCCCGCCTAAACTCCGAGTCACCTGCCCTCCTCTCTTCCCCGCATGCCTAGGGCAGCGACAGCACCTGCAAAGAAACAAAGCAGAAAAGCATGCTGAGATACTGTGAAAACACAACCTCCCAACCCTGACAAGTATGCTACACTGATACCTTAAGCTTGAACCCACCTGGCATGGGCATGCTGGGCTAGGATAGATGGCAAGCAGTCCATCTAAAATAAAAAGAGGAATAATACGTACCTAGAGCTGCACCAGAAACTGAGACCTCAGCAATAACAACTGTTTCGGTACCCTACTCAATGCTCACCTTGCCCACTCAGCCTTGACAGCTGCTCTCTGCCTTGACTTCCTAAAAATAAAGACAAAGAGCAGAGCTGCAGCAGCCACAATTTATGCTTCCTCTGCAGAGACAAACAGTGACTGACCTTCACAGGGGAATCCCCTCACCCAGAATGGGGGGCTCTGCCCTGGATTTATCCTTCTGCAACTAAAAGAAAGTTAGGATGAAAGTGAAAGGGCTGCAGGATAACTTATGGGCTCCACGTATCCTGTGTCCATCTACAAATCCCATCTAGAATCCAACTACACATTACAAATTCCAAGTCCCTGAGACTTCTCATATTGCACCAGGATATGCAGCAGGGCAGAACAGCAGCTCCAGCACAAATGTGTGCAGACACCCGTGACACAGGACAGACAAGACGTGACAAACACTGGGGACACAACAGGAACGGAAATCTCTTAGCAAGGAAAATGGCTGCAAGGACTGAGAGAATGCAAAAGAAGAAGAGTTGAAGCTGATGGCGAGCTGATGAGGCTCAGAGAACCCTGGAGGAAGAAGATGCAAACAGAATGATTTATTCCAAAAACTGCAAAGATGGATGCCCGAGAATCCTACAGTCAGAATCCTCTCCCTAACCTCACATCCTTACAAGTCCTACTCTGCTATAATGGATCATTGCGCAGCACGGTTGTCCGTACAGCTCAGAACAAGACATGACAAGACATCTGACTGGACGCTTCTAAAGAGAGATGCATTTCTGATGCCTGTGTGAGCTCCCAAGTCAAAAGATCTATGGCATGGGTGCCAGGGCGAGGAATGCTGAGATCACGGATGCTAGGAAAGGGTTCTGAGAGGCCCCTCACAGGGCTAAGATAAGAGACATGAGATATCCAGGCAACACACAATACACAAAAGACGAGTGACACGAGACACACCGGGACTGCTCTGCCATGCTGCGCACCTCAGCACTGTGACCAAAAGGGAGACTTTGCTTTTATGGGGCCTAAGGGGCAACATCTTGGCTAACCTCATTGCCAGAGCCAACTCAGACCCCCACCTCAGGGAGTCCTGAAAAAGCACCCCACGTTCATCCCCTCTGAGGGTTGCAGCCCTCTGCTTATCTCTCAGACATCAGGGGATGCCTGTGTCAGGTGCAAAGAAAGGCCACCTCGTCACCTGGGAAGGTCCTGCTGGCACCGGGCTGGTGTCCCTCAGACAGCTAGATTAAAGAGAACCAAACATCAGTGCCTGACCTTGGCACCGCATCGGCCAAAACCCCACCACTCTGCTACTCACTATGCTCCTAGGAATGCCCAGCACCTCCTAACCCTGACCCTCTGCCATGGATGCAATGCATCCACACCTGAAAGAAAGTTAGAACATATGTCACGCACCTCCACAATAACTTTAACTTTCAAGCTGGAAACACCTTATGTAAACCTAGGAATAGCACCTAGAGCCCAAGTACAGCCCACATCACAAATTCCAACTCCCCAGGGTTTGTCCTACTGAAGCACGCCATGCAGCAGGGCAGAACAGCTCCGGCACAAATACCTGCAGACACCAGTGACACAGAACGTGACAAACAGGGGGACACCAAACACAACACATCATGCTTGTGGTGAGGGCATCGAGGGAAGAGGGCAAAAGGGACCCCAAAGACACACTAGGGAACACAGCACACCAGACAACAGGACACAGACCGGAGCTGTTCTGCACTGCCCGCCTGAAAGCTGCCATCAAAAGAAGAGCCTCTCCCTTTAGCTGTCCTAACAGGCCCTTGGAGAAGAATGCTTTTCCCTCTGCTGGTTTTTAACTCTGCCCCAAGAACTCCCAACCTGCTACACTCCCATCGCCAGGCCATGGCCCCAAACTTATCTTTTGGATGATTGGTGAGGGGAATCCACGCTGCACCTGAAATGAGTCTGCCTCGGAGGGCTCTGTGATGGCCTGTTAGCCTCCCAGTCAGCTACAATAAAGAAAACCAAAACCAAAGTATGAGTTCAGACTTATGTGGGCCAAATCCCTGCAAGGCAGCTACTTGCCCTTTCCTGAGCGTGCCTGGCTCCCTCAGGCTCCAGCTTCATCCTGATTCCAAGGATGTGGCCTTCATTAGGGGTGGTACCTGGGTTAGAGAAAGGCAAAGTTAAATGGCATTCCTGTGAGTGCAGTGGATGACCTTGTGTGCTGTAAGACATGGCAATGCCTCTGCTAGGCTTCTGAACAGCCTTGGGGGGAGGGGCCCTCAAACAAACAAATAAACACCCTTTCTCACCCTGCTGCCTGCAAACCCCCTCCCAAGAACTCCTAACTGGATACCTGAACACCCTCCCTCTCCCAGTCACAATCCTCAACTCACCTGAAGCCTCAATCTCAAACATCATCCTTGACACTGGGCAGATCCCTCTTGTGACATGATGAATCTCCTGAAAAATGGTTGTGCTTCAGAGCTGAGCGATAACAACCACTTCTCTCCCCTGCCCACCTTGACTGCTGGCATCCAGATTGACTTCCTAAAAAGAAAGACAAAGAACAGAGCTGTAACACAGTCACCATACACACTTCTGCTGCAGAAACAAATGGGGCCTCACCTGCTCGGGGCAATCCCCTCACCCGGGACGGGGCCCTCTGGCACAGATTTAATCCATCTGAATCTGAAAAAAAAGGTAGGACAAGAGTCAAACTGTTGCAGGATAACTGAGGAGCTCCAGATATGATGTGTCCATCTACAAATCCCACCTACAGTCCAACTACACCCCGCATTACACATTCCAAGTCCCCAGGACTTCTCCTATCGCAGCTGGCTATGCCGCAGGGCAGAGCAGCCCCGGCACAAATGTGTGCAGACACCCGTGACACAGGACAGACAAGACAGGACAGACAACGGGGACACAACAGGAACAGAAATCTCTTGGCAAGGAAAATGGCTGCAAGGACTGAGAGAACGCAAAAGGAGATGACCGAGCTGAGACCGATGGTGAGCTGATGAGGCTCAGAGAACCCTGGAGGAAGAAGATGCTAACTGAAGGATTTATTCCAAGAACAGCAAAGATCGATGCCTAGGAATCCTATGGTCAGAATCCTCTGCCTGCCCTCACATTTTTTACAAGTCCTAATCCACCATAATGGATCCAGGTGGGGCATAGCTGTCCGTACAGCTCAGAACAAGACCTGACAAGACACCTGACTGGATGCTTCCAAAGACAGAAGAGAGTCGGATGCCTGTCTGAGCTCCCCAGTCAAAAGTTCACTGGCCCAGGTGCCAGGCCAAGGAATGCAGTGATCACAGATGCTAACAAGGATGCCAAGGTTTCTGACAGGCCCCCCTAAGGTAAAAGACATGGGATACACAAACAACACATAATGCACAACAGACAAGTGACACGAGACACACCGGGACTGCTCTGCCCTGCACACCTCAGCACTGGGATCAAAAGTGAGACTTGGCTTTTATGGGGCCTAAGGGGCCACTTCATGAACACACTACCCCCCCCCCCCCCCAAATTGGACTCAAAAACCCCTCCCAGTCATTCCCAAACCAGCACCATGCCTTCATCCCCACTGTGGGTCACAGCCCTCTACTTATCTCTCAGACATCTGGGGATGCTGGTCCCTGTCAGGTGCATAGAAAGGCCACCTCGTCACCTGGGAAGGTCCTGCTGGCACCGGGCTAGTGTCTCTCAGATAGCTAGATTAAAGAGAACCAAACATCAGTGCCTGACCTTGGCACCGCATCGGCCAAAACCCCACCACTCTGCTACTCACCGCGCTCCTAAGAAGGCCCGGAACCTCCTAACCCTGACCCTCTGCCACACATGGAATGCAGCTGCACCTGAAAGAAAATTAGAACATATGTCAAACACCACCAGGGTAACTCACAAGCTGCAAACACCTTATGTCAATCTAGGAATAGCATCTAGAGCCCTAGTACAGCCCACATTACAAATTTCAACTCCCCAGGGTTTGTCCTACTGAAGCACGCCATGCAGCAGGGCAGAACAGCTCCGGCACAAATGTGAGCACACACCCGTGAAACGGAACGCGACCAACAGGGGGGACAAGAAACACGACACATCATGCTTGTGGTGAGGGCCTCGAGGGGAGAAGGCAAAAGGGACCCCAAAGACACACCAGGTAACACAGCACACGAGACAACACCAGACAGACCAGAGCTGTTCTGCACTGCCCGCCTGACATCTGCCATCAAAAGTAGAGCCTCTCCCTTTACCTGTCCTAAGAGGCCCTTGGAGAAGAATGCTTTTCCCACTGCCAATTTTATTTCTGGCACAAGAACTCCCAACCTGATACACTCCCATCTCCAGGCCGTGGCCCCAAACTTATCTTTTGGATGATAGGCGATGGGAATCCACGCTGCACCTGAAATGAGTCTGCCTCGGAAGGCTCTCTGATGGCCTGTTAGCCTCTCAGTCAGCTACAATAAAGAAAACCAAAACCAAAGTGTGAGTCCAGAGTTATGTGGGCCAAATCCCACCAAGGCAGCTACTTGCCCTTTCCTGAGCGTGCCTGGCTCCCTCAGGCTCCAGCTTCATCCTGATTCCAAGACTGCGGCCTTCCTTAGGAGTGGCACCTGGGTAAGAGAAAGGCAAAGTTAAATGGCATTGCTGTGAGTGCAGTGGATGACCTTGTGTGCTCTAAGACATGGCAATGCCTCTGCTAGGCTTCTGAACAGCCTTGTGGCGGGAGGGCCCCTCAAATCAACACCCTTTCTCACCCTGCTGCCTGCAAACCCCCTCCCAAGAACTCCTAACTGGATACCTGAACACCCTCCCTCTCCCAGTCACAATCCTCAACTCACCTGAAGCCTCAATCTCAAACATCATCCTTGACACTGGGCAGATCCCTCTTGTGACACGATCAATCTGCTGAAAAATTGTTGTGCTTCAGAGCTGAGCAATAACAACCACTTCTCTCCGCTGCCCACCTTGGCTGCTGGAATCCAGATTTATTTCCTAAAAAGAAAGACAAAGAACAGAGCTGTAACACAGTCATCATACACACTTCTGCTGCAGAGACAAATGGGGCCTCACCTGCTCGGGGCAATCCCCTCACCCGGGATGGGGCCCCCTGGCAAAGATTTAATCCATCTGATTCTGGAAAAAAAGTTAGGACAAGAGTCACACTGTTGCAGGATAACTGAAGAGCTCCAGATATGATGTGTCCATCTACAAATCCCATCTAGAGTCCAACTACACCCCACATTACAAATTCCAAGTCCCCAGGACTTCTCCTATTGCACCAGGCTGTGCGGCAGGGCAGAGCAGCCCCGGCAAAAATGTGTGCTGACACCCGTGACACAGGACAGACAGGACAGGACAGACAACGGGGACACAACAGGAACAGAAATCTCTTGGCAAGGAAAATGGCAGCAAGGACTGAGAGAACGCAAAAGGAGATGACTGTGTTCAAACTGACGGTCAGCTGATGAGGCTCAGAGAACCCTGGAGGAAGAAGATGCTAACTGAAGGATTTATTCCAAGAAGAGCAAAGATCGATGCCTAGGAATCCTATGGTCGGAATCCTCTGCCTGCCCTCACATTCTTACAAGTCCTAATCCACCATAATGGATCCAGGTGGGGCATAGCTGTCCGTACAGCTCAGAACAAGACCTGACAAGACACCTGACTGGATGCTTCCAAAGACAGAAGAGAGTCTGATGCCTGTCTGAGCTCCCCAGTCAAAAGTTCACTGGCCCAGGTGCCAGGCCAAGGAATGCAGTGATCACAGATGCTAACAAGGATGCCAAGGTTTCTGACAGGCCCCCCTAAGGTAAAAGACATGGGATACACAAACAACACATAATGCACAACAGACAAGTGACACGAGACACACCGGGACTGCTCTGCCCTGCACACCTCAGCACTGGGATCAAAAGTGAGACTTTGCTTTTATGGGGCCTAAGGGGCCACTTCATGAACACACTACCCCCCCTCCCCCAAAATTGGACTCAAAAACGCCTCCCGGTCATTCCCAAACCAGCACCATGCCTTCATCCCCTCTGTGGGTCACAGCCCTCTACTTATCTCTCAGACATCTGGGGATGCTGGTCCCTGTCAGGTGCAAAGAAAGGCCACCTCGTCACCTGGGAAGGTCCTGCTGGCACCAGGCTGGTGTCTCTCAGACAGCTAGATTAAAGAGAACCAAACATCAGGGCCTGATCTTGGCACCGCATCACCCAAAACCCCACCACTCTGCTACTCACCGCGCTCCTAAGAAGGCCCGGCACCTCCTAACCCTGACCCTCTGCCACACATGGAATGCAGCTGCACCTGAAAGAAAGTTAGAACATATGTCAAACACCACCAGGATAACTCACAAGCTGCAAACACCTTATGTCAATCTAGGAAGAGCATCTAGAGCCCAAGTACAGCCCACATTACAAATTCCAACTCCCCAGGGTTTGTCCTACTGAAGCACGCCATGCAGCAGGGCAGAACAGCTCCGGCACAAATACCTGCAGACACCCGTGACACAGAACGTGACAAACAGGGGGACATGAAACACGACACATCATGCTTGTGGTGAGGGGAGAAGGCAAAAGGGACCCCAAAGACACACCAGGTAACACAGCACACGAGACAACACCAGACAGACCAGAGCTGTTCTGCACTGCCCGCCTGACATCTGCCATCAAAAGTAGAGCCTCTCCCTTTACCTGTCCTAAGAGGCCCTTGGAGAAGATTGCTTTTCCCACTGCCAATTTTTAAATCTGGCACAAGAACTCCCAACCTGATACACTCCCATCTCCAGGCCGTGGCCCCAAACTTATCTTTTGGATGATGGGTGATGGGAATCCACGCTGCACCTGAAATGCGTCTGCCTCGGAAGGCTCTGTGATGGCCTGTGAGCCTCTCGGTCAGCTACAATAAAGAAAACCAAAACCAAAGTGTGAGTCCAGAGTTATGTGGGCCAAATCCCACACAGGCAGCTACTTGCCCTTTCCTGAGTGTGCCTGGCTCCTTCAGGCTCCAGCTTCATCCTGATTCCAAGGCTGTGGCCTTCCTTAGGAGTGGCACCTGGGTAAGAGAAAGGCAAAGTTAAATGGCATTCCTGTGAGTGCAGTGGAGGACCTTGTGTGCTGCAAGACATGGCAATGCCTCTGCTAGGCTTCTGAACAGCCTTGTGGGGGGGGGCCTCAAATAAACAAACAAACAAACACCCTTTCTCACCCTGCTGCCTGCAAACCCCCTCCCAAGAACTCCTAACTGGATACCTACTCACCCTCCCTCTCCCAGTCACAATCCTCAACTCACCTGAAGCCTCAATCTCAAACATCATCCTTGACACTGGGCAGAACTCTCTTGCGACACGATGAATCTCCTGAAAAATTGTTGTGCTTGAGAGCTGATCAATAACAACCACTCCTCCCCGCTGCCCACCTTGACTGCTGGCATCCAGATTGATTTCCTAAAAAGAAAGACAAAGAACAGTGCTGTAACAGTCACCATACACACTTCTGCTGCAGAGACAAATGGGCCTCACCTGCTCGGGGCAATCCCCTCACCCGGGATGGGGCCCTCTGGCACAGATTTAATCCATCTTAATCTGAAAAAAAAGGTAGGACAAGAGTCACACTGTTGCAGGATAACTGAAGAGCTCCAGATATGATGTGTCCATCTACAAATCCCATCTAGAGTCCAACTACACCCCAAATTACAAATTCCAAGTCCCCAGGACTTCTCCTTTCGCACCAGGCTGTGCGGCAGGGCAGAGCAGCCCCGTCCCAAATGTGTGATGACACCCGTGACACAGGACAGACAGGACAGACAACGGGGACACAACAGGAACAGAAATCTCTTGGCAAGGAAAATGGCTGCAAGGACTGAAGGGCCTGACCTTGGCACCGCATCGGCCAAAACCCCACCACTCTGCTACTCACCGCGCTCCTAAGAAGGCCCGGCACCTCCTAACCCTGACCCTCTGCAACACGTGGAATGCATCTGCACCTGAAAGAAAGTTACAACATATGTCAAACACCACCAGGGTAACTCACAAGCTGCAAACACCTTACGCCAATCTAGGAATAGAATCTAGAGCCCAAGTACAGCCCACATCACAAATTCCCACTCCCTATGGTTTGTCCTACTGCAGCAGGCCATGGGCAGGGCAGAACAGCTCCGGCACAAATGTGAGCACACACCCGTGACACAGAACGTGACAAACAGGGGGACAAGAAACACGACACATCATGCTTGTGGTGAGGGCCTCGAGGGGAGAAGGGACAAAGAGACCCCAAAGACACACTAGGGAACACGGCACACGAGATAACACCAGACAGACCAGAGCTGTTCTGCACTGCCCGCCTGAAAGCTGCCATCAAAAGTAGAGCCTCGCCCTTTAGCTGTCCTAAGAGGCCCTTGGAGAAGATTGCTTTTCCCACAGCCAAATTTTAATTCTGGCACAAGAACTCCCAACCTGATACACTCCCATCTCCAGGCCGTGGCCCCAAACTTATCTTTTGGATGATGGGTGATGGGAATCCACGCTGCACCTGAAATGAGTCTGCCTCGGAAGGCTCTGTGATGGCCTGTGAGCCTCTCGGTCAGCTGCAATAAAGAAAACCAAAACCAAAGTGTGAGTCCAGAGTTGTGTGAGTCCAGAGTTATGTGGGCCAAATCCCTGCAAGTCAGCTACTTGCCCTTTCCTGAGCGTGCCTGGCTCCCTCAGGCTCCAGCTTCATCCTGATTCCAAGGCTGTGGCCTTCATTAGGGGTGGCACCTGGGTAAGAGAAAGGCAAAGTTAAATGGCATTCCTGTGAGTGCAGTGGAGGACCTTGTGTGCTGCAAGACATGGGAATGCCTCTGCTAGGCTGCTGAACAGCCTTGTGGGGGGGGGGCCTCAAATAAACACCCTTTCTCACCCTGCTGCCTGCAAACCCCCTCCCAAGAACTCCTAACTGGATACCTGATCATCCTCCCTCTCCCAGTCACAATCCTCAATCACCTGAAGCCTCAATCTCAAACATCATCCTTGACACTGGGCAAATCCCTCTTGTGACATGATGAATCTCCTGAAAAATGGTTGTGCTTGAGAGCTGAGCAATAACAACCACTTCTCTCCCCTGCCCACCTTGACTGCTGGCATCCAGATTGACTTCCTAAAAGAAAGATAAAGAACAGAGCTGTAACACAGTCACCATACACACTTCTGCTGCAGAGACAAACGGGGCCTCACCTGCTCGGGGCAATCCCCTCACCCGGGACGGGGCCCTCGGGCACAGATTTAATCCATCTCAATCTGAAAAAAAAGTTAGGACAAGAATCAAACTGTTGCAGGATAACTGAGGAGCTCCAGATATCCTGTGTCCATCTACAAATCCCACCTAGAGTCCAACTACACCCCACATTACAAATTCCAAGTCTCCGAGACTTCTCCTATTGCACCAGGCTGTGCGGCAGGGCAGAGCAGCCCCGGCAAAAATGTGTGCTGACACCCGTGACACAGGACAGACAACACAGGACAGGCAACGGGGACACAACAGGAACAGAAATCTCTTGGCAAGGAAAATGGCTGCAAGGACTGAGAGAATGCAAAAGGAGATGACCGAGCTGAGACCGATGGTGAGCTGATGAGGCTCAGAGAACCCTGGAGGAAGAAGATGCGAACTGAAGGATTTATTCCAAGAACAGCAAAGATCGATGCCTAGGAATCCTATGGTCAGAATCCTCTGCCTGCCCTCACATTTTTTACAAGTCCTAATCCACCATAATGGATCCAGGCGGGGCATAGCTGTCCGTACAGCTCAGAACAAGACCTGACAAGACACCTGACTGGATGCTTCCAAAGACAGAAGAGAGTCTGATGCCTGTCTGAGCTCCCCAGTCAAAAGTTCTGTGGTCCGGGTGCCAGGCCACGGAATGCAGAGATCACAGATGCTAACAATGATGCCAGGGTTTCTGAAAGGCCCCCCTAAGGTAAAAGACATGGGATACACAAACAACACATAATGCACAACAGACAAAGGACACGAGACACACCGGGACTGCTCTGCCCTGCACACCTCAGCACTGGGATCAAAAGTGAGACGTGGCTTTTATGGGGCCTAAGGGGCCACTTCATGAACACCCCCCACCTCCAAATTGGACTCAAAAACCCCTCCCAGTCATTCCCAAACCAGCACCATGCCTTCATCCCCTCTGTGGGTCACAGCCCTCTACTTATCTCTCAGACATCTGGGGATGCTGGTCCCTGTCAGGTGCAAAGAAAGGCCACCTCGTCAGCTGGGAAGGTCCTGCTGGCACCGGGCTGGGGTCTCTCAGAAAGCTAGATTAAAGAGAACCAAACATCAGGGCCTGACCTTGGCACCGCATCAGCCAAAACCCCACCACTCTGCTACTCACCACGCTCCTAAGAAGGCCCGGCACCTCCTAACCCTGACCCTCTGCCACACGTGGAATGCATCTGCACCTGAAAGGAAGTTACAACATATGTCAAACACCACCAGGGTAACTCACAAGCTGCAAACACCTTATGCCAACCTAGGAATAGCATCCAGAGCCCAAGTACACCCCACATTACAAATTCCCACTCCCTATGGTTTGTCCTACTGCAGCAGGCCATGGGCAGGGCAGAACAGCTCCGGCACAAACGTGTGCACACACCCGTGAAACAGAACGTGACAAACAGGGGGACACCAAACACGACACATCATGCTTGTGGTGAGGGCCTCGAGGGGAGAAGGGAAAAGGGACCCCAAAGACACACCAGGGAACAGGGCACACGAGACAACACCAGACAGAGCAGAGCTGTTCTGCACTGCCCGCCTGAAATCTGCCATCAAAAGTAGAGCCTCGCCCTTTAGCTGTCCTAATAGGCCCTTGGAGAAAATTGCTTTCTCCTCTGCTCATTTTTAAATCTGTCCCAGGGATTCCCAACCTGCTACTCCACCATCTCCAGGCCGTGGCCCCAAACTTATCTTTTGGATGATGGGTGATGGGAATCCACGCTGCACCTGAAATGAGTCTGCCTCGGAGGGCCTCGTTAGCGCCTATGAGCCTCTCAGTCAGCTACAATAAAGAAAACCAAAACCAAAGTGTGAGTCCAGAGTTATATGGGCCAAATCCCTGCAAGGCAGCTACTTGCCCTTTCCTGAGCGTGCCTGGCTCCCTCAGGCTCCAGCTTCATCCTGATTCCAAGGCTGTGGCCTTCATTAGGGGTGGTACCTGGGTAAGAGAAAGGTAAAGTTAAATGGCATTGCTGTGAGTGCAGTGGATGACCTTGTGTGCTGTAAGACATGGCAATGCCTCTGCTAGGCTTCTGAACAGCCTTGGGGGGGGGGGGGGGGGGGGCCTCAAATAAACAAATAAACACCCTTTCTCACCCTGCTGCCTGCAAACCCCCTCCCAAGAACTCCTAACTGGATACCTGCTCACCCTCCCTCTCCCAGTCACAATCCTCAGCTCATCAGAAGCCTGAGTCTCAAACATCATCCTTGACACTGGGCAGATCCCTCTGAAGACATGATGAATCTGCTGAGAATCTGTTGTGCTTCACACAGCTTGGAATTTCAGGGAGTCTCACTCCTCCATTAAAGGAAAAAAAAAACAAAAAAAAAAACCAATAACAACAACAACAACAAAAAAAAACTAAACCAGAAAACAAAAATAAAAAAACCCAAAACACCTAAATCCCCCCCCCCAAAAAAAATACAGAAACCACCAAAAAATCAAAGAAAGCAACGAAAACCAACCAAAAACCCCAAAAAGAAAACCTAAGAAACCAAAATTTCCACCAAAAAAAAATCCAACAACAAAAAAAAAAACAGAGCAAAACCAAAAATTACAAAGGCACTTTACCACCCCTAAACACAAAACCCAGAATCACAAACCTAAATATCCCCTGTGTTCTATGCTGGTTTCTTCACAGAATCTTCCAAGCCTCTGTGCTTTAGATGCCCAGAAACACCTGCTGAAAAGAAGCTGAGACGAGCTGAAAAAGCCTCTTCGCTGAAATGGGAGGAGAGCTCTTACCCCAGCACATCCCCGAGAGGGAATGAAGCCCCTCAGCCACGGCTGGGGTTAATATACCCCTGATTGTGCCCCGCCTCTCGTTCCCATGGCACCCAGGAAAAGGGAGGGGGCGAATCCCACCAAGCCCTCAGAGCAGCTGCAGCTGTTTAGCTCTGACTCACATTCAAGGGCAGTAAAGGGCTTGTTATAGAAGAAAACTCTTCAGAAAAGTAACAGTGCTTTCTTTTTTACAACAACTACTTGGAGCAGAAGAACAGAAAACTGGCAAGATATAAAACTTTGTGGTAAGGTTACATAGCTGGATAAATTGGGTAATTGGGTAATTTGCTGTTACCTTATATAATTATTCTGTGTTTAACAAAAGCCATCTAATAAATTCACACCCAAAACTCCAGCAGCCCAACTGGCCCTACCAAATCTCTATGTTTATGCATACAGTAAACAAAACCAAAATCCCAGTAATACCGATCAGAAGTCTGTGAAAGAAACCTATTGAAATTGATCCTACCTCAAATACAAAACAACCCATCCAAAGTTAGCTTCACTCAAAAAACAATTTACACAGAGTTAATAACACCAAGAAATAAAACAACACACGATATACCACCAATGAATATAATAGTGAAGAAAAAAGAAACCACTTTTTTTTTTTTTTTTTTTTTTATTTAAACTAACTTCTTTTATTATCTAGAACAAAAGCTTTTCCCAGGACTGTAACAACTTCTTCTCCTTCTTCTTCTTCTAAAATGTCCCTTCTCATTCCCAAATTCCTTACAACTTCTGAATTTACATCCAAGCAAAAAGCAAAATTGGTGCACTTGTGCATTCGATGCTCCTGTCAGATTCTCTGTTTCTCTCCACATCTTCTTACACTTTCAGTCTTCACGCTGTCCTGCCGTGATGAGTTTGACGGACGAATTGGTAAACGTTAGGAGAGGATTTCCCTGCCTCCCTCCCCAGAGCTGGTTTCCTTAGTGCATTTCACTCAATCCCAAGCCGGCAATGATGCACGCTCACCTCAAGGCTCACAGCTGCTCGGCTAAATTCGGCTGTAATCAGCTAAACTCGGCCACTGTCATCTGCATTCGGCTGGACTCTACCCTTCGGCACGGCTCGGCTCGCTTCGGCCCAACTCGGAGCCGCTCTGTGCGCTCGGCACGGCTCGCCTCGCTTCGGCCGAACTCGGAGCCGCTCTCTGCGCTCGGCGCGCCTCGGCTCGCTTCGGCCCAACTCGGAGCCGATCAGTGCGCTCGGCGCGCCTCGGCTCGCTTCGGCCGAACTCGGAGCCGCTCTGTGCGCTCGGCGCGCCTCGGCTCGCTTCGGCCGAACTCGGAGCCGCTCTGTGCGCTCGGCGCGCCTCGGCTCGCTTCGGCCGAACTCGGAGCCGCTCTGTACAATCGGCGCGCCTCGGCTCGCTTCGGCCGAACTCGGAGCCGCTATCTGCGCTCGGCGCGCCTCGGCTCGCTTCGGCCCAACTCGGAGCCGATCAGTGCGCTCGGCGCGCCTCGGCTCGCTTCGGCCCAACTCGGAGCCGATCAGTGCGCTCGGCGCGGCTCGCCTCACTTCGGCCCAACTCGGAGCCGCTCTGTGCGCTCGGCGCGGCTCGCCTCGCTTCGGCCGAACTCGGAGCCGCTCTGTACAATCGGCGCGGCTCGGCTCCCCTCGCTTCGGCCGAACTCGGAGCCGCTCAGTGCGCGCGGCGCGGCTCGCCTCGCTTCGGCAGAACTCGGAGCCGCTCTGTACAATCGGCGCGGCTCGCCTCGCCTCGCTTCGGCCGAACTCGGAGCCGCTCAGTGCGCGCGGCGCGGCTCGCCTCGCTTCGGCAGAACTCGGAGCCGCTCTGTACGTTCGGCGCGGCTCGGCTCGCCTCGCTTCGGCCGAACTCGGAGCCGCTCTCTGCGCTCGGGGCGCCTCGGCTCACTTCGGCCCAACTCGGAGCCGCTCTGTGCGCTCGGCGCGGCTCGCCTCGCTTCGGCCGAACTCGGAGCCGCTCTGTACAATCGGCGCGGCTCGGCTCCCCTCGCTTCGGCCGAACTCGGAGCCGCTCAGTGCGCGCGGCGCGGCTCGCCTCGCCTCGCTTCGGCCGAACTCGGAGCCGCTCTGTACGTTCGGCGCGGCTCGCCTCGCCTCGCTTCGGCCGAACTCGGAGCCGCTCAGTGCGCGCGGCGCGGCTCGCCTCGCTTCGGCAGAACTCGGAGCCGCTCTGTACGTTCGGCGCGGCTCGGCTCGCCTCGCTTCGGCCGAACTCGGAGCCGCTCTCTGCGCTCGGGGCGCCTCGGCTCACTTCGGCCCAACTCGGAGCCGCTCTGTGCGCTCGGCGCGGCTCGCCTCGCTTCGGCCGAACTCGGAGCCGCTCTGTACAATCGGCGCGGCTCGGCTCCCCTCGCTTCGGCCGAACTCGGAGCCGCTCAGTGCGCGCGGCGCGGCTCGCCTCGCTTCGGCCGAACTCGGAGCCGCTCTGTGCGCTCGGCGCGGCTCGCCTCGCCTCGCTTCGGCCGAACTCGGAGCCGCTCAGTGCGCGCGGCGCGGCTCGCCTCGCTTCGGCCGAACTCGGAGCCGCTCTGTACGTTCGGCGCGGCTCGGCTCGCCTCGCTTCGGCCGAACTCGGAGCCGCTCTGTACGTTCGGCGCGGCTCGGCTCGCCTCGCTTCGGCCGAACTCGGAGCCGCTCAGTGCGCTCGACACGACTCCGCTCGGCTCCCTGAGGGCGGGCAAGCGGCGGCGCCTCACGTTAAACTCGCCCGGTTCGGGGCTCTCCTGCTGCCGCGTCCCGCGGGCGGCCCGGCCATCGCACGGACACGATCGGGAGCGCGGCGTGGCACAGGAGCTTATTAGGCTGTGACCGCACTCGCGCTAATTAGCGCGCACGAGAGCAGCGGGCTCGGTTCGGCTGAGCTCGGCTCCGTTCAGGCAGCCTCGCAAGCCTGGCCTCGGTTCGCTCGAGGCCGTCAGGTTCGGCCGGTCTCGCCTTGGTTCGGCTGAGCTCGTTCCATTCGGCCGAAGGCGGCGTCGTTCGCTCGTGTTTTTACAAATATCTTTCTATATTGACTGTATATTTCTATCTTTAGTTTTGTACTTCTATAATACTTCCATTATTCCAAATAAAAACCCCGTCCCTAACCAAATAAATAAAAAAACCCCTTCTTTTAAAGGATATTGAAATATTTTTTATTTATACTTTGTATAATTATACATTCATATTTTAATTTATCGTTTCTTTGGATGTATTACATTAATAATGATATATATTATATATATAAAATTTTAAAATAGATTTAAATTATTATTTAAATTATGTATAATATCTACTGCTACAATTAATTTTTTCTTATATTTTTAATTTTTATATTTATCTGTATGTATTTATTATATATTTCTAAACTTAGATTTCTACCTTTATTTGTATTTATAATTCTTACAATCAAAACCCTGCCTATGGACCAATAAAGAAAACCCGCTTTATTTAAGTATTTTTAAAATATTTTCCTGCTAATAATTGTCATATTTATATTTAAAATTTGTTCAATATTAGATGAGAACACACCTGCTCCTGCACCCCAGTGGGGCTCCTTCTCCTGGGGACCTTGGGGCGCCCCAACGGCATCAGAGCCCCGAGTCTTCACCCCCTTCTCCTCTATTTAGAAACTACACTGGAACTTCTTTCTGGAAACAAAGACATTACCTAAATCCTCTCCCCGTGTCCCAGACAGATAGATATTCAGTTATTAGTTGGCTGGGCAGCAGTTTCTTAAATAGAATGATAAACAAGATGTGAACATTTCAGCTACAAGCAAATAGGCAAATCTGAACAAGGTACTGATGGCCAGCCACTGAACTTATTTTGAAGCAATTTTTTAAACAACAAAATACTGATACCACAAAAATAAAGCAAAAAGCTAACTACTGGCTAAGAAAAAATTAACTTTTGACAGCAACAACATTCCAAATACACAGGCTTTTTCCCGATGTCATACCTTATAACTACCTCTCTTGGGAATTCTCATCATGTATCCCAAAAGGAATAAATACCTCAGAGCGTCCTAAAGCAAAAAGTAGCACACATGAGCTCCTCACACTCCCGGGAGGCCGGCACAGCGTGCACTGAGTCTGCAATGAATTCTGCTCAGTGAGGGTCTGCAAACAAAGGTTCAACTGATGAACTGAACTGATTTTAAAGGGAGGTTTTCTAAGCACAGAAGCACAACAAAGAACAAGCAAAAACAATTCTTAAAAAAACCCGTAGGAGAGCAGAAAAGAAGGGGCGCTCCCCAAATGAAAGCCTTCGACTGATGGGAAAGGACAATTTCGACCTCCATTCAAACCCTTGAAAAGGAGGGACACCAGGGCTGCCCCCTCCATTTAAACCCGAGGGTGTTGAAAATGGGGTGGCTGCCTTCAAATCAAACCCATAATACCACAAGAATACTTTTCCCATTCCCCTTAGAATAGAACGCAGGGATTCCCTGTCACCCCCGGGATACCCCGAACAGCCTGGAAAAGGCAGCTTTTCCTGCAATCAACACCCTTAAAACCACAAGTCAAGAGGGATCCCCTCAGTTCAAACACAGACAATAAGAGAAGAGGAGCTGCTTCCTTCTCCTTAATCCCTTTTGTCCTCATAAGCTCCACTTTTGTTCCTGGGGATCCGGGGAGGGACTGGCAAGATGAAATTGGAAAGGGGAAGGAGAAAAGTCCCCGCTCCGAACCCACACGGGCTCACCTGTTGGGCTGCTGCTCCCCGGCACAAAGATTCGTCCCTCGGCGCCTCCTTTAAGCGATGCTCCACGTACCCAAGCGCGGATCCAGGTGGTGCCCCCGACCCTGTGGGAAGCTCCCGCAGTCCTTCCATGAGACAGCGCCGGGAGCGGCCCATAAACCCCTCCACTCAGCAGCTCCGTGCAAAAGGGAGCTGAGGCAAAGCCTCCACCTAAAACAGCCTCGCCCTGGCAGGAGCCGGCCCCTCATCATCCTCACACTCACACCTGGGCTGCTCCAAGCCCCCATCATCCTCACACTCACACCTGGGCTGCTCCGAGCCCCCATCATCGTCACAGCTCACACCTGGGCTGCTCCGAGCCCTCATCATCGTCACAGCTCACACCTGGGCTGCTCCGAGCCCTCATCATCCTCACACTCACACCTGGGGTGCTCCGAGCCCCCATCATATATTTTTCATATTTATAGTCGCATGTATATTTAGAATTTATATTACTGTATAATAAAAATTATATTATATATACCTCTCTTCATGTTACTTTACATAGATTTCTATTTCTATTTCTCTTCATAGTTTGGTATTATATCTTTATATCTCTATATATTTATTATATATTTCCGTATGTCGATTTACATTTGTATAGTACTTATATTATTTAAAATAAAACCCCTGCCTCTAACGAAATAAAAAGCAAAGACACCCCTTTCTTTAAAACACATTTAAAAGTTTAAAAATAATTTTGTTTGTCATAATTCTATTCACATCTATATTTGTAATTTCCATTTGTTATATTTATAGATATTATATATATTGGAGAGAATACCTTTTTATATAATAATAGATACGTTCTTTTGACACAATATATTTCTTTTACTTATATTTTTATGTATTAAATATTTATTGATATCGACATATATATGATATATTTGCATTTCTAGTTTTATATTTTTTATGAAATCTCCAGCCCATACCCCAATAAAAGCCAAACAATCCCCAATTTATTTAAACTATATTTAAACATAAATCCTGTCACAGCTGCATTGCACAGCAGTGCCCCAAGCTAATCTGACACTTGTTCGTCTCCTGGACCTGAAACTGAACCCGCTCACCTTGATCGCACCTGGCAGAACCATTTTCGTACCTTTTTCTGGCATGCCTTGTTTTTGGTTTTTTTTGTCTTGAGTTTTTGTGGCCTTTATTGCCTCTCTTTCTTGCCTTGTTTCTTGGGGCCTTTACTCCCTTTTTCCTTGATTTTTTTCTGGCATTTCTTGGGTTTTTTCTTTGTTTCTTCTTGCCCATTTTGGTGTTTTTTCTGGTTTTTCCTTGCACCCCTTGGGTTTTTTTTTTCTGTTTTTTTTTTTTTTTTTTTTCTTTTCCTTCTGGGTTTTTCTTTGCCATCTTGGTTTTTTGTTCTGATTTTTTTTTCTTGCCCATCTTGGGTTTTTTCCCTGGTCTGTTTTCAGGGATTTTTCTTGCCCATCTTGAGGTTATATTCTGGGCTTTTTCTTGCCCATCTTGGGGTTTTTTTTGCGGAAGGGGTGTGGTTTTCCTGCCCATCTCGAGGTTTTTTTCTGTGGGTTTGTTTTTTGTTGGGTTTTTTTTCTTTTCTTTTTTTTCCCCCTAGGTTTCTCCTTGCCCTCCTGGTTTGTTTTCTTTCTTTCTTTCTTTGTCTGTCTTTCTTTCTTTCTTTCTTTCTTTCTTTCTTTCTTTCTTCCTTCCTTCCCTTCCTTCCCTTCCTTCCTTCCTTCCTTTCCTTCCCTTCCTTCCTTTCCTTCCTCCCTTCCTTTCTCCTTTCCTTCCTCCCTTCTTTCTTTCTTTCCCTGTATTTCTAATCTTAGTTTTCCTTTCTAGCTTTAGAAGAAAAAAGCAGCAATAGTAACTTTCAGGCTACCTGGGATTAAAAAAACTCCAAAACAAAAATGATTTAAAGAAAACTGTTTATTCCCTGGGAGCCTGAAATTTTCTACTGCTGCACGTGATATAGAGCTTTTATTTCTTCTTATAGATAGTTGATATTTTATACTTTATACAGCGCTCCCTGCCGTCTGCACCAGTGCACTGCAGGCAGAGCGCTGCGGCGTCGTTCGGTTCTGTTTAATGAAACTCGGCTGAATTCGGCTTGGTTCGGCTCTTGGTCTAAACTCGTTTAAGTTCGGCTCTTCGGCCGAACTTGGCACGGTTGGCTAAACTTGGTCATATTCGGCGCATTGTGTAAATGCGGCTCAAGTCGGCTACACACGGCTATCGGTTCCAGTCGGCTATGATCGGCTCTTGGTGTAAACTCGGCTTTTTCCAGGCACACTCGGCTCTTCGGGGAAACTCGGCTCTTTCCGGCCACACTCGGCTCTTCGGGGAAACTCGGCTCTTTCCGGCCACACTCGACTCTTCGGCTCTTCGGAACTATTCGGCCCGGCTCGGCTCCCTCAGGGCGGGAAAGCGGACGTGAGAGGACCCCGGCACAGCGAGGCGTTTACCCAGATGCCTCTCACAAACCCGCCAAAATACGCCCGCCCGCGGAGCCCCTGAGCCCACAGCATGTCTCGGGTACACATGAAGCGCCACAGAAAAATCCGTCGGGGCCGCCATGACGTCGGTATTCCGTGCAGGCAGTGCAGTTAAACACCCACACGGTCCTCCACTTCCCCGCCCTTTTCGCCGCCATGCTGAGAAGGTCAAACAAAACTCCGCGACATCGCCCACGCGCCACTCCCAAGCTGGCCGCCTCTAGCTGCACGGCTGCAGTACCGCGCTCTGCCCACAAGGCGGCAGCACTGCCGCCCGCCCCAGCCGGGGGCGCAGCGCGCCTCGGGGCTGCGGCAGCGAAGGCGGCAAAAAAGAACAGGGGCGACCCCCGCCGAAAACTGCTCTGAAATAAATGCCCCAAAACAACAGGGAAGAGGGAAAAAAACCGTCTGCCTCTAATCTAATAGGATAAAAGACAAAACAAAACAAAACACAACACAAAAAAAATTATTAAAAAAAATATTTAAATATTTTTAAAAATATTTTTTCATATTAATATTCACATTTCTATTTACAACGTATATTGATGTACACTGTCCATTTATACATTTCTTTTTATAAATACATTTCTATTCCATATTGCATATATCCCTAAAACTTAAATTTATTTGTATATTTTTATAAATATTTTCACATAGTAAGTATACATTTCTGTTACGATTTTTACTTCGGTAACACTTGGATTATTTAAAATAAAACCTTTGCCTCCATCCACATTAAAGCCAAAAAGAACCCCTTTCTTCAAAACTGTACTTAAATATCTTTTAAATTCTATTTTTCAGGTTCATATTCACATTTACATTTAAAATGTATACTTATGTATACTGTTATTTGTATTCTTCATTACATCTCTTCCTATTATTTGTATTTATTTATATTTTGTGTTTATATATATATTTATATCTTAATTGTATATCTCAATATTTAGAAATATATAACAATAATATCTACATTCATATTATTTAAAATAAAAACCCTGCCTCTAACACAAGAATAAAAAAAACCCAACCCTTTGTTTTAAACAATATTTAAATAGATTTTATCCTCATGTTCAATTTTTATATTCATATTTGTATTTATAATGTATATTAATGTATATTGCTTACTTATACACTTATCTTTACCAATGTCAATTTATAAATAAATTTATATTCTATATTACCTGCGGTGTGAGTAGGTATTTATATTTTTTATATATTTATATTCATATTTTTTATATTGATTAAATATTTCTGCGTCAAGATTTTTACTTCTGGAACACGTATAATATTCAAATTAAAAACCCTGCCTCTACTTAAATAAAAGCCAAAACATTCCATTTCTTTTAAACGATATTTACATATTTTTATATTTATATTCCCATTTATAATTTATATTGCCATTTAATGTTATTTATATTCCATGCCACAACTCCTCATATTACTTACATATATTTATATTTAAATTTATATTCATAGTTTAGCAATTTCTCTTTATATATTTATTATATATTTCTATCTTAAGATCCACATTTCTATATTGCTTATATTATTTAAAATAAAACTCCTGCCTCTAACCAAATAAAAACCAAGGACACCCCTTTATTTGAACCAGATTTAAAATTTACGAAGTAAATTTATTTTTCAAAATTATAATGATATTTATATGGATATTTTTATTTATTTTATGCATAGATTTTATCTATATTAGAGGGAATACCTTCTAATATAATCATAGAAATATATTTTCTGTATTATACATATTTTCTTACTTATATTTGTTTAAATTAAGTATGTATAGATATTTGTATTTCTATATATATTTGTATATCTGAATTTATATTTTATTGCTATCATTTAAAAACCCCAGCCTATACCCTAATAAAACTGCCCAATTTACTTTAACTCTATTTAAATATTTTTATATTTACAATCTATATTTATATATCTTTGTGTATATATATATAAAATAGACTATCATTTATCTATATGATAACATGTTACAATTATATACCATATATTATAGTTTTATGTATGTATCTGTTATCTATATTTATGTTTACCACTCTAATTTTATATTTATTTTTAAATGTATATTTATTTCTATTTTCATCTCTACATTAAACCATGTCAGTTCATTAACCCGACGCACCAGAGCCACAACAATACTGTACCTTTGTCAGCACCGGCACGCAGCACACGCCCATCCCATCGCAGCACAGCAAAACAAAACCTATTTCTGTTACTAACGGAACAAACATCCCACAACGTCACTGAACCCTAATAAAAACTCAAATAAACCTAACTGTAAATAAATTTTAAATCCCACTATAAAGTAGCCCAAAACCTCCGCACATGCTCATCATAAACTTCCTCCTAAACCAGTATCTCAAAAACCCCAAAAAACTCAAACACACCTTGAAAATGACACAACTGCTAATAAAAACAAACACCCATTAAAAATTAAATCAAACCAACGCACTAGACTCAAAACTGCACAACTGACCCTAAACATTACTAAAAAAAGTCCCCAAAGCTCTACCTTTATGTTAATGCACAAATAATAACATGTAATCTATAAAAGTTATTTCAAAAAATTAAAAAAATAATTAAAACCATGAAAATAAAAAACCTAAACTATTAAAATATTAAAAAATATCACTACCTAAATTAAAAAACATATTGCCTATAAAAACCCACCATATAAATGCCCCTGTCCCAAAAAATAAAAATAAAAAAAGCTATTGAACCACAAAGAAATCAGAACTTAGGAACACCAAAACCATAATGTTCAAAAAGTCACACCACATCCCTTATCATACACCAACTACAAACAACAGAAAACAATACAATGAATTCTTAAAAACCACCTTAAAACCACTACATTGAAAAACATTTCAAAAATTAAAAACTGCATCTAACAAAAGCCATCTAATAAATTCACACCCAAAACTCCAGCAGCCCAGCTGGCCCTACCAAAGCTCTAGGTTCATACATACAGTAAACAAAACCAAAATCCCAGTAATACCCATCAGAAATCTATGAAAGAACCCTACTGAAATTAATCCTGCCTCAAATACAAACCAACCCATCCAGAAAGTCAGCTTCACTCAAAAAACAATTTACACAGAGTTAATAATACCAAGAAATGAAACAACACACCATATACCACCAATGAATATCATAGTGAAGGAAAAAAAAAACACTACATTTTTTCCTTTTTGTTTTTTAAACTAACTTCTTTTATTAGCTAGAACAAAAGATTTTGCCAGGACTGTAACAACAACAACAACCTCTTTTTCTTCTTCTCCTTCTGAGATGTCCCTTCTCACTCCCAAATTCCTCTCAACTCCTGAGTTTACATCCAAGCAAAAAGCAAAATTCGTGCACTCGTCCCTCCGATGCTCCTGTCAGATTCTCTCTTTCCCTCCACATCTTCTTACACTTTCAGTCTTCACGCTGTCCCGCCGTGATGAGTCTGACAGAAGAATTGGCACATGTTAACAGAGCATTTCCCTCCCTCCCTCTGCTTTCCTCAGCGCATTTCAATCCATCCCAGGCCTGCAGTGATGCACGCTCACCCCATCGCTCACAGCAAGCGTGCAGCAGCTCAGGCTCACTCGGCTCCAGGGCCCAGAGCCTGCAGGCCCTGCAGCTGCCACACGGATGGACCTGGTTCCCTCCCCGGGTGCCCAGAGGGAAACCTGAGGGCAGGCGTCCACCCCGAGGGGGCACCCGCAGCCCCGGGCAGGCATGGAGTCGCCGGCTGCTCTCTGGGGACGACACCCTCCCTGCAGGCCACACTGCCTCGGCCTCTCCCTCCCTGGGGGACAGGCACCTCCAGGGTCTGTGACCAGCCCCCTTCCGTCAGCATCCAGGGGCTCTGTCAGAGCCAGAGGGCTCAATTCGTGGTGAGTACCGATGGCACACAAACGGCAGCCCGAGGAAATCGTGTTCTGGTCTCTAAGTGCTTGGGACAGGGTCTGATTTTTTGTTTTGTACTTGTATGAAGATTAGTACAACAGGGCTCTGATGGATGACATGGCAACACAGAACTAAACACTCCTCGATAGGATTACATCGACTTCTAGGAAAAGACAAAAGCTTAGGACCCTTCTGAAATCTACTTTTAATCCAAAGCACGGGGATTGTCAGCATGCTGCACCTTCCAGCTTTTCAAAGCAGCTTCCCTCTCAAGACCAGGAAACATTGATTTCTACAGAAACAATGGGCAACCCCCAGGCTAATCTCAGCACTACTGTTTAATAGGGGACCTGCCAGCGTGCCAGTCCAGCTTCAAGTGTGCTTTACTTCAGTCTAACGTCCCCACAAAATTCTTCTCACATCTTCCAACCCTGAAATCTTATTTTCCCCTAAAGCTTCTCTTCATTAGCAATTTCCAAGTAACATGGTATTTTTACAACATTCAAAAATGTCATGCTGGACTGTGCTAGAGAGCAATCTGCAAATATAAGCTTAGCAAAGTTTGAATTGACTTGTCCAGAGATAAAACCTACAAGTGAACACCTACACCTGCCTACAAAGAGCTAACAAGCCCCTGGCAGCTGCCAGCATCAAAGCACAGCGGATGTTTCTAATACAGGGTAAGGATAACAACATCACCTTCTGTTCTCTCCAGCTTCTTTTCCCTGCAGTCATATTTTGCTTCTTATGATTTTTTTAGTCCCCGTATCTTCTTGGACAGCACCGAGCCCGACGACAAGGATACGAGAGTCTTTCCCTGCCGGACAGAGAGAACCAGGAAAACAGTTAAAATAAGAACAGGGCAGTTTGAAATTCATACTTGCAACGAGAAGCAGCGCCTAACCAACAGAACAAAAGTAAACAAAGCACGACACCTCCCTGGGGACAGAAGACTCACAAACTCTCCAGGATTCACAATTCTAGCGACCAAACCCTTCAGGACAGCAGCCAAGTGTCCCATGGGGTGGTGCTGCACCAAAGAACCATCTGAGAGGTTCCAAAGAGTGAAATGCACAATATTTTGCAAAGACAAAAAATGTTGCAAAATAACAAAAATACAATAGATGTAAACTACAGGGCAAGAGTACAAGTGTTACCTTTGGGAGCTGGAACCATCCAGGTGAGCCCCTGATAACTGGATCCTCACCAGAGTTTGAACCCTTCAGGACACAGAAGGGTTTTCCCCAGGAATTTCACAGACTGAGTTTTGACAGAAGCACGCTCGCCGGATCCTCAGAAACGTCACCCATTCTCCAGGTGTCTGGAGAGAACTGCAAATGGCTCTCACGTAGTTGGAGCTGGTTCTGTAAGGTCTCAGGGTGAATTTCACCAGATGCAACCAAACTGGGCAACTCCCAGTGGGACAGAAGGAACCCAAAGCTTGGGTAAGCAGAGCTGCAGCAAATACTGAGGAAACAAACATAACAGCGTAAAAAATAATAAACCATCCTTTTTTTTCTCTTGCTTTTGTTTTTTTTTTCTTATTCAGATCAGCATAGCAATTAAAGAGAAGGTGAAAAACTCACCATTACTGAACATTTCATCACCTGTAAGCTGAGCATCCTTAGCATAGGGGACTCCAAAGTTAAAATTCACCGATCCCTGGGAAATAAAGCCAAATATCGTATGGTAAAAAATCAAACAGCAGACATAAAAATTTGTTTCCGCTAAGGACTTTCAGGTACGTATGTATCTTTGCATTACACATTAGAACATACACTTTATACCATCACCTAATACATAATAATTTACCTTTAAATTTTGATAGTATAGCATGAATTTTTAACTTAAACTGGTGATCTATTATTATTCAGTTGGTGCCTAAAGTTATTTCTGCTGTCACGTTCAAAAAAACATGAATTTTTTTTACTGGAATGAGCAATTGATTTCAAAGTCATCACAAGCCCACCAAAACACAAACCTGGGTTCACCGGACGGGCCTGTGAGCTAGAAGTAGTTAGGCTTGTACTTCCCTCTTGTTCTTCCAGAACCAATAAATCCTGTCAACAAAACCAGGATCTTTAGCCCGCTGCTGTGAAAGATTCTACAAGGATGATGGTTTGATTTGTGTTTAGAAGTTTTGATTTGAAATGGCCAGTTCAATGGATAAAGACAGTTTACGTAGTATTACATTACTATTATTATTATTTCTATTATTATTTTTACTAGTACTACTGCTATTGTTATCACCTGCTACTGGAAGAAACAAACCAGTAGTACCTATACTTAATTACTTTTATTTCCAGAAAATAATAAAGAAAAAGAACCAAACCAAAAAAAGTCACTTCCTACCTTTTATATCAAGGGATGAAAAATTTCTCTTGGGCTCTTCTCCAATTTATCAAGACTCATAGCACTGAAAGGCAAACAAAACAGTGCTTTATAGAAGGCCAAGTGCACGTTTCAAGGCTGAACCACTAACTGATTGCAGTGACAGCACTTACAACATGAATCGTTCCCAGAGCCTCTGTGAAATGGAATGTTCTGTGGAACTGCCGTTTCTTTCCCAAAACACTAACTTCCAACACTTCCTAATCGTATTTTGTATTTTAAAACAAAAGAAGTTAGTGAGACTCTGTGAGGAGGTCAGGTTTAAATTTATTTCCTTCCAAAGCTCAGAGCTCTGTTCCATCACCCTTCCCTTTGGCTCTACACTGGATCATGGTGAGCAGTTGAGGAGTGCTCAAGAACCAATTCTATTTCTCTCTTTTTCTAGTTCTCTCTATTCCTAAATCATTCAAGACAAGTCAAATGAAAAATGACAAGTTCAGCATCAAAGTCACACTTTTCCCCTTTGTCTGGTCAACAACAGGCTCTAAATCCACTTATTGCTGCCTTCAAGGTTTAAGACTTGCAAAACCATTTTTACATGTTTTACAGGTTTATCATAAAACCCACAGAACGCAAGCTCTGAATTACAGGAAAAGGTACACAGGCAAATATCTAAAGGGATCACTTATTTGTAAATACATACCTTGATAGAGAGCGCACTGAGAACCTTTCCGCGGGACTCTAAGGGAGACGTATTTTCTCAGTACCCTGTAAACAAGAAAAGCTACGATATATTACAGGACATCCCCACTTTTTCTACATATTCAAATAGGATTTTTAATAAAAACAGTTCAGTTACAAAAGAAGGAAGAAAACCAAGCTAATTTTACTCAGCTGTATTTACTGCCGATTTAGAGAAAAATGCCGGGCCGCGTCGCCCGTTGCGTCACACGCCGCGCCAGCAGCAGGGCCTGCCGGGAGTTGGAGTCTCGGGCTGACAGCCACTCATGTGCCGCGATAGCCGTTGCGTCACACGCCGCGCCGGCAGCACGGCCTGCCGGGAGTTGGAGTCTCGGGCTGACAGCCACCGCTCCGTCCCCCGGGAGCCACCGGGACCTACACTCCCTCCTGGGCATCAAACGGCTCCTTCGCCCCAGGGCGGGGAAGGACCTGAGGCAGCACCGCTCCTCCCCAATGCCCTCTCTTTTTCCCTCCAACTCTTTTTACTTTTTTCACCCTGTTTTTCACCACTTCCCTTCCCTCTTCCTCTCCTGCTTCCCTTCCTTCCCTTCCCCTTCCCCTTTCTTGTATTTCTGATCTTGGTTTTCCTTTCCACCTTTAGAATAAAAAACCAGCAGTAGAAACTTTCAGGCTACCCGGGAGTAAAAAAAAAAAAATCCAAAACGAAAATGATTTAAAGAAAACTATTTATTCCCTGGGAGCCTGAAATTTTCTACTGCTGCACGTGACACAGAGCTTTTATTCCTTCTTATAGATAGTTGATATTTTATATATATTTATCGTTTATATTGATGTATTGTATTAATAACTATATATAATATGCACCTTATTCAAAAAATATACGGGAAATATTTTTTAAATTATTTACCATATCTACTGCTACAACTTATTTTTCCTTATATTTCTAATTTTTATATAAATCTTTAACGTGTTTATGATATATTTCTATACTCATATTTCTACCTTTATATTATTTGTATTTGTAATTTTTACACGAAAACCCCTGCTTTGGCAAAGAAAAAACAAAACCATCCATTATTTTAAACTACCTAAATGTTTTTTTATATTTGTATTTATCATAATATACAACAAATGATAGATAGAGATAGATAGATAGATAGATATATCACATCCGTATTTATATCTATTTTATATCCATTTCCTATAATATTTTTCATAAAATATATGCAGTATCACTTGTATTATATATTGTATCAATTTATGTTATTTTATATTTACAATTTATTATTAATTTTTGATATATCTGCATATAGTTGCAATACATTTATATATTTGTATTTTTGTTTGGGTTGTATTTACATTTATATTCTCTATTCATATATCTATAAACATACACAATACTCTATTAAAATTAGAATAACTTATTGTAACATATAATGACTCATGTTACATGTTAAATTTTAGAAATTGACCGAATATATAAAAATAAAATTGGCTCATTCCCATTGCTACACATCTATTTCTTTTGTTTCAATACAGTTAGAGTCATAACTGCATATTTAAAATCCAATTCCTAAATGAAATGACAGAACAAACAGCATCAAATTCCCACCAATATCTTCCAAAAACATCAAGATACCTCCAACAGCCAAACAAGTGTCAGCGAAAAAACAAAGAACACTCTTTTCAATAACAATTCTCATCACGACAGAAAAATGGAACCAAAATAAAAGAAAATCCTATAGAAACACACACAGCAAATTACAAAAAGTACTAAAAAAAAGTCAAACCAATCTACTAAACTCAAGACAGTGCCACTCACCCTGAACGACGTTACTAAAAAAAAATAAAAAACAACAAAATTCTACCTCTACACTAACTCAAGGAATAAACAATCCTCTGTAAAAATAACTTTAAAACCTGAACTAATTAACAAAATGGAAAAACATCTCAACCACTAAAAACTAAGAAATTAACTACCCAAATAAATAAATACTTTAAAAACCCACCATATAAATACCCAAAAAAACCCCTGATAAACAATACGCAAATACATTAAAAGACAACAACAACAACAACAACAAAAAAGGAAAATAAAGAAAGCAACAACAAGAATAATACCAAAAACCAAATAAACTGAAATCTGCAACAAAAAACTTATTCCCAACTGAATAAACCCATAGTGCCTCAAGCTATCAAAATAAAAATACCACCTAGAAACAAACACAAAGACTAAAGACAAACGTAACCATAAACAATGTCCCCCAAATTACCCGTAACCATAAAACATACACTACAATCAAACAAACCAAACAAATAAAAGCCCTGGAAGACGATAAACACACATGCAATTATCGAGATTAAAAACCCGCTGCTATGAAGGACAGGACGCTTCCCCAAGCCCCCCAAAACAAACACTACACACTCACGCTAATAAAAGCCACCGCAACAGAATTAAAATGCGAACCGCTGCTTCGCGCTACGACCCGTAAAAAACATTGCGCGCCCTTCTAAACATAATACCCCGGCAAAAAAATATATATCCGACTACAAAACTCAATCCAAAACAAACCATTATCATCCCTACCGGCACCGAGAACCGTGCCCACTCAGGAAGAACACCGTATCCCTTAGCGGACACCCGCTGCAAACCGAACCCAGCGATGCCATCAACGCCTCCAAAGCGCCTCCGAGCCACGGCACCGCCGAACTTGGAGCGGCCGAACCCCGCGCTCGCTGCCGGCCCCGGACGGAGCGCGGCTCCCGGCAGGAAAGCGGCTCCTGCGGCGGCTGCTCCGGCACGCGGGGCCGGCGCCGTCCCGGGGAGCCCCGCCCGCTGCCCCTGCCCGGCGGGGCCGGCACCGGGCCCGGGGCTACCGGCGGCGCCCGAGCCCCGCGCCCGGAGCGGACGGAGCGGCCGGCACCGCCCGGGCCGGCGCAGCAGCGCCCGCGCCGCCTCTGCCGCCCTTGGCCGGCCCGGCCCGGCTCCGCTCGGCTCCGCACGGCTCGCACCGGCGCGGCTCCGCCACTGCCGCCCTCGGCCGGCCCGGCCGCGCCGAATCCCCCGTGCGCCCCGGCAGCTGCCCGGGCCGTGCCAGCAGCGCTCCCGAGCGGGAACGTTCCGGGCCGGGCCGCGGGCACGAGGAGCGCCCTCCAATGCAGCGGCACAGCCCCATTGCAGCCCTGCAAACGCTGCCGGAGCTGCGGCTTCCCGCAACCAACCCCGAAACCGCAGACGGGGCGCACCTCACTTCAACAAGGGCAAAGAAATGTGTTCTCCCCTAAAATTTCACCCCCTAGAAGAGCAGAAAAGTAGGGGCGCTCCCCAAATGAAAGCCTTCGACTGATGGGAAAGGGCGATTTCGACCTCCATTCAAACCCTTGAAAAGGAGGGACACCAGGGCTGCCCCCGCCATTTAAACCCGAGGGTGGTGCAAATGGGGTGGCTGCCTTCAAATCAAACCCATAATGCCACAAGAATACTTTTCCCATTCCCCTTAGAATAGAACGCAGGGATTCCCTGTCACCCCCGGGATACCCCAACAGCCTGCAAAAGGCAGCTTTTCCTGCAATCAACACCCTTAAAACCACAAGTCAAGAGGGATCCCCTCAGGTCAAACGCAGACAATAAGAGAAGAGGAGCTGCTTCCTTCTCCTTAATCCCTTTTGTCCTCGCAAGCTCCATTTTTGTTCCTGGGGATCCGGGGAGGGACTGGCAAGATGAAATTGCAAAGGGGAAGGAGAAAATTCCCCGCTCCAAACCCACACGGGCTCACCTGTTCGGCTGCTGCTCCCCGGCACAAAGATTCGTCCCTCGGCGCCTCCTTTAAGCGATGCTCCACGTACCCAAGCGCGGATCCAGGTGGTGCCCCCGACCCTGTGGGAAGCTCCCGCAGTCCTTCCATGAGACAGCGCCGGGAGCGCCCCATAAACCCCTCCACTCAGCAGCTCCGTGCAAAAGGGAGCTGAGGCAAAGCCTCCCCCTAAAACAGCCTCGCCCCGGCAGGAGCCGGCCCCTCATCATCCTCACACTCACACCTGGGCTGCTCCGAGCCCCCATCATCCTCACAGCTCATACCTGGGCTGCTCCGAGACCCCATTATCCTCACACTCACACCTGGGCTGCTCCGAGCCCCCATCATATATTTTTCATATTTATATTCGCATTTATATTTAGAATTTATATTACTCTATAATAAAAATTATATTATATATTGCATCTCTTCATGTTACTTGCATAGATTTCTATTTCTATTCATAGTTTGGTATTATATCTTTATATCTCTATATATTTATTATATATTTCTGTATGTCGATTTACATTTCTATAGTACTTATATTATTTAAAATAAAACCCCTGCCTCTAACGAAATAAAAAGCAAAGACACCCCTTTCTTTAAAACACATTTAAAAGTTTAAAAATAATTTTGTTTGTCATAATTCTATTCACATCTATATTTGTAATTTTCGTTTGTTATATTTATAGATATTATATATATTGGAGAGAATACCTTTTTATATAATAACATATAGATTCTTTTGACACAATAGATTTCTTTTACTTATATTTATATGTATTAAATATTTATTGATATCGACATATATATGATATATTTGCATTTCTAGTTTTATATTTTTTATGAAATCTCCAGCCCATACCCCAATAAAAGCCAAACAATCCCCAATTTATTTAAACTATATTTAAACATAAATCCTGTCACGGCTGCATTGCACAGCAGTGCCCCAAGCTAATCTGACACTTGTTCATCCCCTGGACCTGAAACTGAACCCGCTCACCTTGATCGCACCTGGCAGAACCATTTTCGTACCTTTTTCTGGCATGTCTTGGTTTTGTTTTCTTTTGTCTTGAGTTTTTGTGGCCTTTATTGCCTCTCTTTTTTTCTGGCACTTCTTGGGGTTTTTTCTTCGTTTCTTCTTGCCCATCTTGGTGTTTTTTCTGGTTTTTCCTTGCCCCCCTTGGGGGTTTTTTTCAGTTTTTTTTTTTTTTTCCTGGGTTTTCCTTTTCTGGATTTTTTCTTTGCCATCTTGGTTTTTTGTTGCGATTTTTTTTTCTTGCCCATCTTGGGGTTTTCCTCTGGTCTGTTTTCAGGGATTTTTCTTGCCCATCTTCGTTTTTTTTTTTTTTTTTTGTTGGTTTTTCTTTTCTTTTCTTCTTCTATTTTTTTTCCCCCTAGGTTTCTCCTTGCCCTCCTGGTTTTTGGGTTTTTTTATCTTCTTATCTTCCTTCCTTCCTTCCTTCCTTCCTTCCTTCCTTCCTTCCTTCCTTCCTTCCTTCCTTCCTTCCTTCCTTCCTCTCCTTCCTCTCCTTCCTTCCTCTCCTTCCTCTCCTTCCTTCCTCTCCTTCCTTCTTTTTTCCTTTCATTTCCTTTCCTTATTTTCTTTTTTTCTTTTTCTTTCTTTCTTTCCCTGCATTTCTAATCTTGGTTTTCCTTTCTAGCTTTAGAATAAAAAAGCAGCAGTAGTAACTTTCAGGCTACCTGGGAGTAAAAAAACCTCCAAAACGAAAATGATTTAAAGAAAACGATTTATTCCCTGGGAGCCTGAAATTTTCTACTGCTGCACATGACATAGAGCTTTTATTCCTTTTTATAGATAGTTGATATTTTATACTTTATACAGCGCCCCCTGCCGTGTGCACCGGCGCTCTGCAGGCACAGCGATCCCTGCCGTCTGCACAGGCGCACTGCATGCAGAGCGCTGCGGCGTCGTTCGGTTCTGTTTAATGAAACTCGGCTGAATTCGGCGTGGTTCGGCTCTTGGTCTAAACTCGTTTCAGTTCGGCTCTTCGGCTAAACTCGGTCGTATTCGGCACATTGTCTAAATGCGGCTCAAGTCGGCTACACTCGGCTATCGGTTCCAGTCGGCTATCATCGGCTCTTGGTGTAAACTCGGCTGTTTTCGGCCGCACTGGGCTCTTCGGCTCAACTCGGCTGTTTTCGGCCACACTCGGCTCTTCGGTGAAACACGGCTGTTTTCGGCCGCACTCGGCTCTTCGGGGAAACTCGGCTTTTTCCGGCCACACTCGGCTCTTCGGGGAAACTCGGCTCTTTCCGGCCACACTCGGCTCTTCGGGGAAACTCGGCTCTTTCCGGCCACACTCGGCTCTTCGGGGAAACTCGGCTCTTTCCGGCCACACTCGACTCTTCGGCTCTTCGGAACTATTCGGCCCGGCTCGGCTCCCTCAGGGCGGGAAAGCGGACGTGAGAGGACCCCGGCACAGCGAGGCGTTTACCCAGATGCCTCTCACAAACCCGCCAAAATACGCCCGCCCGCGGAGCCCCTGAGCCCACAGCATGTCTCGGGTACACATGAAACGCCACAGAAAAATCCGTCGGGGCCGCCATGACGTCGGTATTCCGTGCAGGCAGTGCAGTTAAACACCCACACGGTCCTCCACTTCCCCGCCCTTTTCGCCGCCATGCTGAGAAGGTCAAACAAAACTCCGCGACATCGCCCACGCGCCACTCCCAAGCTGGCCGCCTCTAGCTGCACGCCTGCAGTACCGCGCTCTGCCCACAAGGCGGCAGCACTGCCGCCCGCCCCAGCCGGGGGCGCAGCGCGCCTCGGGGCTGCGGCAGCGAAGGCGGCAAAAAAGAACAGGGGCGACCCCCGCCGAAAACTGCTCTGAAATAAATGCCCCAAAACAACCGGGAAGAGGGAAAAAAACCGTCTGCCTCTAATCTAATAGGATAAAAGACAAAACAAAACAAAACACAACACAAAAAAAATTATTAAAAAAAATATTTAAATATTTTTAAAAATATTTTTTCATATTAATATTCACATTTCTATTTACAACGTATATTGATGTACACTGTCCATTTATACATTTCTTTTTATAAATACATTTCTATTCCATATTGCATATATCCCTAAAACTTAAATTTATTTGTATATTTTTATAAATATTTTCACATAGTAAGTATACATTTCTGTTACGATTTTTACTTCGGTAACACTTGGATTATTTAAAATAAAACCTTTGCCTCCATCCACATTAAAGCCAAAAAGAACCCCTTTCTTCCAAACTGTACTTAAATATTTTATAAAATTCTATTTTTCAGGTTCATATTCACATTTACATTTAAAATGTATACTTATGTATACTGTTATTTGTATTCTTCATTACATCACTTCCTATTATTTGTATTTATTTATATTTTGTGTTTATATATATATTTATATCTTGATTGTATATCTCAATATTTAGAAATATATAACAATATCTACATTCATACTATTTAAAATAAAAACCCTGCCTCTAACACAACAATAAAAAAAAACCGAACCCTTTCTTTTAAAAAATATTTAAATAGATTTTATCCTAATGTTCAATTGTTATATTCATATTTGTATTTATAATGTATATTAATGTATATTGCTTACTTATATATTTATCTTTACCAATGTCAATTTATAAATAAATTTATATTCTATATTACATCCGATGCGAGTAGGTATTTATATTTTTTATATTTTTTTATTCATATTTTTATATGGATTAAATATTTCTGCGTCAAGATTTTTACTTCTGGAACACGTATAATATTCAAATTAAAAACCCTGCCTCTACTTAAATAAAAGCCAAAACATTCCATTTCTTTTAAACGATATTTACATATTTTTATATTTATATTCCCATTTATAATTTATATTGCCATTTAATGTTATTTATATTCCATGCCACAACTCCTCATATTACTTACATATATTTATATTTAAATTTATATTCATAGTTTAGCAATTTCTCTTTATATATTTATTATATATTTCTATCTTAAGATCCACATTTCTATATTGCTTATATTATTTAAAATAAAACTCCTGCCTCTAACCAAATAAAAACCAAGGACACCCCTTTATTTGAACCAGATTTAAAATTTACGAAGTAAATTTATTTTTCAAAATTATAATGATATTTATATGGATATTTTTATTTATTTTATGCATAGATTTTATCTATATTAGAGGGAATACCTTCTAATATAATCATAGAAATATATTTTCTGTATTATACATATTTTCTTACTTATATTTGTTTAAATTAAATATGTATAGATATTTGTATTTCTATATATATTTGTATATCTGAATTTATATTTTATTGCTATCATTTAAAAACCCCAGCCTATACCCTAATAAAACTGCCCAATTTACTTTAACTCTATTTAAATATTTTTATATTTACAATCTATATTTATATATCTTTGTGTATATATATATAAAATAGACTATCATTTATCTATATGATAACATGTTACAATTATATACCATATATTATAGTTTTATGTATGTATCTGTTATCTATATTTATGTTTACCACTCTAATTTTATATTTATTTTTAAATGTATATTTATTTCTATTTTCATCTCTACATTAAACCATGTCAGTTCATTAACCCGACGCACCAGAGCCACAACAATACTGTACCTTTGTCAGCACCGGCACGCAGCACACGCCCATCCCATCGCAGCACAGCAAAACAAAACCTATTTCTGTTACTAACGGAACAAACATCCCACAACGTCACTGAACCCTAATAAAAACTCAAATAAACCTAACTGTAAATAAATTTTAAATCCCACTATAAAGTAGCCCAAAACCTCCGCACATGCTCATCATAAACTTCCTCCTAAACCAGTATCTCAAAAACCCCAAAAAACTCAAACACACCCTGAAAATGACACAACTGCTAATAAAAACAAACACCCATTAAAAATTAAATCAAACCAACGCACTAGACTCAAAACTGCACAACTGACCCTAAACATTACTAAAAAAAGTCCCCAAAGCTCTACCTTTATGTTAATGCACAAATAATAACATGTAATCTATAAAAGTTATTTCAAAAAATTAAAAAAAATAATTAAAACCATGAAAATAAAAAACCTAAACTATTAAAATATTAAAAAATATCACTACCTAAATTAAAAAACATATTGCCTATAAAAACCCACCATATAAATGCCCCTGTCCCAAAAAATAAAAATAAAAAAAGCTATTGAACCACAAAGAAATCAGAACTTAGGAACACCAAAACCATAATGTTCAAGAACTCACACCACATCCCTTATCATACACCAACTACAAACAAGATAAAGCAATACAATGAATTCTTAAAAACCACCTTAAAACCACTACATTGAAAAACATTTCAAAAATTAAAAACTGCATCTAACAAAAGCCATCTAATAAATTCACACCCAAAACTCCAGCAGCCCAGCTGGCCCTACCAAAGCTCTAGGTTCATACATACAGTAAACAAAACCAAAATCCCAGTAATACCCATCAGAAATCTATGAAAGAACCCTACTGAAATTAATCCTGCCTCAAATACAAACCAACCCATCCAGAAAGTCAGCTTCACTCAAAAAACAATTTACACAGAGTTAATAATACCAAGAAATGAAACAACACACCATATACCACCAATGAATATCATAGTGAAGGAAAAAAAAAACACTACATTTTTTCCTTTTTGTTTTTTAAACTAACTTCTTTTATTAGCTAGAACAAAAGATTTTGCCAGGACTGTAGCAACAACTTCTTTTTCTTCTTCTCCTTCTAAAATGTCCCTTCTCACTCCCAAATTCCTCTCAACTCCTGAGTTTACATCCAAGCAAAAAGCAAAATTCGTGCACTCGTCCCTCCGATGCTCCTGTCAGATTCTCTGTTTCCCTCCACATCTTCTTACACTTTCAGTCTTCACGCTGTCCCGCCGTGATGAGTCTGACAGAAGAATTGGCACATGTTAACAGAGCATTTCCCTCCCTCCCTCTGCTTTCCTCAGCGCATTTCAATCCATCCCAGGCCTGCAGTGATGCACGCTCACCCCAACGCTCACAGCAAGCATGCAGCAGCTCAGGCTCACTCGGCTCCAGGGCCCAGAGCCTGCAGGCCCTGCAGCTGCCACACGGATGGACCTGGTTCCCTCCCCGGGTGCCCAGGGGAAACCTGAGGGCAGGCGTCCACCCCGAGGGTGCACCCGCAGCCCCGGGCAGGCATGGAGTCGCCGGCTGCTCTCTGGGGACCAGACCCTCCCTGCAGGCCACACTGCCTCGGCCTCTCCCTCCCTGGGGGACAGGCACCTCCAGGGTCTGTGACCAGCCCCCTTCCGTCAGCATCCAGGGGCTCTGTCAGAGCCAGAGGGCTCAATTCGTGGTGAGTACCGATGGCACACAAATGGCAGCCTGAGGAAATCGTGTTCTGGCCTCTAAGTGCTTGGGACAGGGTCTGATTTTTTGTTTTGTACTTGTATAAGATTAGTACAACAGGGCTCTGATGGATGACATGGCAACAGAGAATTAAAAACTCCTCGACAGGATTACATCAACTTCAAGGAAAAGACAAAAGCTTAGGACCCTTCTGAAATCTACTTTTAATCCAAAGCACGGGGATTGTCAGCATGCTGCACCTTCCAGCTTTTCAAAGCAGCTTACCTCTGAAGACCAGGAAACATTGATTTCTACAGAAACAATGGGCAACCCCCAGGCTAATCTCAGCACTACTGTTTAATAGGGGACCTGCCAGCGTGCCAGTCCAGCTTCAAGTGTGCTTTACTTCAGTCTAACGTCCCCACAAAATTCTTCTCACATCTTCCAACCCTGAAATCTTATTTTCCCCTAAATCTTCTCTTCATTAGCAATTTCCAAGTAACATGGTATTTTTACAACATTCAAAAATGTCATGCTGGACTGTGCTAGAGAGTAATCTGCAAATATAAGCTTAGCAAAGTTTGAATTGACTTGAACAGAGAAAAAACCTACAAGTGAACACCTACACCTGCCTACAAAGAGCTAACAAGCCCCTGGCAGCTGCCAGCATCAAAGCACAGCGGATGTTTCTAATACAGGGTAAGGATAACAACATCACCTTCTGTTCTCTCCAGCTTCTTTTCCCTGCAGTCATATTTTGCTTCTTATGATTTTTTTAGTCTCTGTATCTTCTTGGACAGCACCGAGCCCGATGACAAGGATACGAGAGTCTTTCCCTGCCGGACGGAGAGAACCAGGAAAACAGTTAAAAAAAGAACAGGGCAGTTTGAAATTCGTACTTGCAACGAGAAGCAGCGCCTAACCAACAGAACAAAAAGTAAACAAAGCATGGTACCTCCCTGGGGACAGAAGACTCACAAACTCTCCAGGATTCACAATTCTAGCGACCAAACCCTTCAGGACAGCAGCCAAGTGTCCCATGGGGTGGTGCTGCACCAGAGAACCATCTGAGAGGTTCCAAAGAGTGAAATGCACAATATTTTGCAAAGACAAAAAATCCTGCAAAATAACAAAAATACAATAGATGTAAACTACAGGGCAAGAGTACAAGTGTTCACTTTAAGAGCTGGAACCATCCAGGTGAGCACCTGATAACTGGATCCTCACCAGAGTTTGAACCCTTCAGGACACAGAAGGGTTTTCCCCAGGAATTTCACAGACTGAGTTTTGACAGAAGCACGCTCGCCGGATTCTCAGAAATGTCGCCCATTCTCCAGGTGTCTGGAGAGAACTGCAAATGGCTCTCACGTAGTTGGAGCTGGTTCTGTAAGGTCTCAGGGTGAATTTCACCAGATGCAACTGAATTGGGCAACTCCCAGTGAGACAGAGGGAACCCAAAGCTTGGGTAAGCAGAGCTGCAGCAAATACTGAGGAAACAGACATAACAGGGTAAAAATAATAAAACTATTGCTTTTTCTTTAATCTTGCCTTTTTTTTTTTTTTTTATTCAGATGAGCAAAACAATGAAGGAGAAGGTGAAAAACTCACCATTACTGAACATTTCATCATCTCTAAGCTGAGCATCCTTAGCATAGAGGACTCCAGAGTTAAAATTCACTGATCCCTGGGAAATAAAACCAAATATATGACAAACAGTCAAACAGAAGGCGTAAAAATTTGTTTCCTCTACGGACTTTCAAGTACGTATCTTTGTATATATCCTACACATTACAACATACACTTTACACCATCTCCTAATATATAATAATTTACCTTTAAACTTTGATAGTATAGTGTGGAGAAATGGCTCCATGACAGAGGTCACGCAGACATTCGCTCGTTAGCCGACCAGGAGCTGGGAAAGTACCGAACACAGGTATTTTTGAGTTTTGCACCTGCAAGATAGCGTGTGCCTGGGCCTAGCTGGGTAGGATAACAAGTAGACAGAGAGACGTGGGAAATAGGGAATGTAGGCCCAAAGGAATGAGGAAGAGTTGATGGTATAGTTTAACCAATAGATTGCTTGGCTTACAGAATATTCATAAGCTTATTATGTGCTGTATAAGTGTCTGATACTCTCTGCAATAAACATAGCTTGCTGATCTCATATTGAGTGTCCGAGTCTTCCCTCACCCAAGAGTATAGCATAAAATTATTAACTAAAATTGGTGATCTATTATTATTATTAAGTTGTGCTTAAAGTTATTTTTGCTGTCATGTTCAAAACAATTTTTTTTTTTTTTACTGTAATGAATGAGCAATTGATCTCAAAGTCATCACAAGCCCATCAAAAAAACAAAGCTCTATTCACCGGGCAGGTCTGTGAGCTAGAGGGTAGTTAGGCTTGTACTTACCTCTTGCTGTTCATGAACCAATAAATCCTGTCAACAAAACCAGGATCTTTAGCCCACTCCTATTAAAGATTCTACAAGGATGATGGTTTGATTTGTGTTTAGAAGTTTAGATTTAAAATGGCCAGTTCAATGGATAAATAAAGACAGTTGAAGTAGTATTACTTTACTATTATTATTATTATTATTATTGGTATTAGTATTATCAGCTACTGGAAGAAACAAACCAGTAGTATCTATACTTAATTACTTCTATTTCCAGAAAACAATAAAGAAAAAGAACCAAACCAGAAAAAGTCACTTCCTACCTTTTGTATCTCAGGATGATGAATTTCTCTTGGGCACTTCTCCAATTTATCAAGACTCATAGCACTGAAAGGCAAACAAAACAGTGCTTTATAGAAGGCCAAGTGCACGTTTCAAGGCTGAACCACCAACTGATTGCAGTGACAGCAGTTACAACATGAATCAGTCCAAGGGCCTCTCTTAAATGGAATGGAATGTTTTGTGGAACTGCCATTTCTTTCCCAAAATACTAACTTCCAACACTTCCTAAACTTATTTTGCATTTTAAAAACAGAAATTAGTAAGACTCTGTGTGGACATCAGGTTTATTTCCTTCTAATGCACAGAGCTCTGTTCCATCATCCTTCACTTTGGCTCTACACAGAATCATGGTGAGCTTTTTAGGAGTGCTCAATAATCAATTCTATTTCTTTTCCTAGTTCTCTCTCTTCTTCAATAATTAAAGGCAAGTCAAATGAAAAATGACAAGTTCAGCATCAGAGTCACACTTTTCCCCTTTGTCTGCTCAAGAACAGGCTTTAAATCCACTTATTGCTGCCTTCAACGATTCAGACTTGCAAAACCATTCTTACATGTTTTACAGGTTTATCATAAAACCCACAGAACACAAGCTCTGAATTACAGGAAAAGGTACACAGGCAAATATCTAAACTGATTACTTATTTGAAAACACATACCTTAATTCAGATTGCACCCAGAATGTTTCTGTGGGACACTAAGGGAGACATATTTTGTGAGTACCCTGTAAACGAGAAAAGCTAGCATAGATTACAGGACATACTCACTTTTTCTGCATATTCAGATAGAATTATTAATAAAAACAATTAAGCTTAAAAAGAAGGAAGATAACCAAGGTAATTTTACTCAGCTATATTTACTCCCGATTTAGAGAAAAAAAAAAAGGCCCGGGTGCTGCAAAGAAAAAAAAAGTGAACCACAAACGCTTACAGTAGAATTTTAAAACAATCGCTTGGATAAAAGAATCTTATGGAACGTGAAGTAGAAAAAAAGTGAAACCACTATCAGACCTGCCTATTTTCTCACCAGTGTACAAGAAAATCCTAAAAGCAGTATGAAGTCACTGCCTAAAACCGGTCATGGGATGTAACCAAGAACAATTTAGGCATTTGCTAATCTAGACAGAAACCTTTTCTGCATGCTAGTGTCAAATCACAAGTTTTGTCTCTCAAACTCGACAATGCTGGAAAGCATTTTCCCCGGGGCTCGGGAGGGCAGGGGCGGAAGGGGGGGTGGCTTTGCAGCTCGCACCTGCGCCATCCGAAGCACACAGCCCGCCCGCTCCCTGCGCTGGGCATTCTCCCGGCCATCTCTGGGTGTCCCGCTCAGCGCCGCTCCATCCGCTGTCACGGCACAAGGAACCACGAGCACTAACGCAGGCAGCAGCCCCGCCATGCCGGCGATACCGCAGCGCTCCCTGCTCGCAGCGCCCAACACGCGGCGGAGCCGCCTCCGCCCGCAGCACCGGCAGCAGCCCGAGGGAGACGGCTGCAGCTCGGGGGCTCCTCCGGCGCCTCCGCCAGCCCGAGGGCGGCCGCCCCACCGGGACCGCGGGAGCACCCGGCGCCGCTCGCCCGGGGCGGCTCCTGCAGCTCCCGGCCCGCGGCAGCAAAGCACCGCCTCCCCCTCCGCCATCGGCGGGCGGCAGCGCCCCCGCCCCCGGCACCGCTGTGTGCGGCCGAGGAACCGGGCGGACGCTCCTTCCGCGCTGCTCAGCTCCGCGCGGGCGGCCAGACGGAGGCTGCGCCCCTCCAGCGTCGCTGTCCCGCGCGGGAGAGGCGCCGGCAGCTGCGCGCGCACAGCCCCGCGCGACCGCCTGGCACGCCAGCCACTCATGTGCCGCGTCGGCCGTTGCGTCACACGCCGCGTCGGTAGCACGGCCTGCCGGGAGTTGTAGTCTCGGGCTGACAGCCACCGCTCCGTCCCCCGGGAGCCACCGGGACCTGCACTCCCTCCTGGGCATCAAACGGGTCCTTCGCCCCAGGGCGGGGAAGGACCTGAGGCAGCACCGCTCCTCCCGAATGCCCTCTCTTTTTCCTTCCAACTCTTTTTACTTTTTTCACTCTGTTTTTCACCACTTCCCTTCCCTTTTCCTTTTCCCTTTCCCTTCCCTTTCCTTTCCCCTTTCTTGTATTTCTAATCTTGGTTTACCTTTCCACCTTTAGAATAAAAAAGCAGCAGTAGAAACTTTCAGGCTACCCGAGAGTAAAAAAAAAACTCTGCAAAACGAAAATGATTTAAAGAAAACTATTTATTCCCTGGGAGCCTGAAATTTTCTACTGCTGCACGTGACACAGAGCTTTTATTCCTTCTTATAGATAGTTGATATTTTATATAAATTTATAGTTTATATTGATGCATTATATTAATAACTATATATAATATGCACCTTATTCAAAAAATATACGGGAAATATTTTTTAAATTATTTACCATATCTACTGCTACAACTTATTTTTCCTTATATTTCTAATTTTTATATAAATCTTTAATGTGTTTATGATATATTTCTATACTTATATTTCTACCTTTATATTATTTGTATTTGTAATTTTTACACTAAAACACCTGCTTTGGCAAAGAAAAAACAAAACCATCCATTATTTTAAACTACCTAAATTTTTTTTATATTTATATTTATCATAATATACAACAAATGATAGATATAGATAGATAGATACATATATCACATACATATTTATATCTATTTTATATCCATTTCCTATAATATATTTAATAAAATATATGCAGTATTACGTGTATTATATACTTTACAATTCATGTTATTTTACATTTACAATTTATTATTAATTTTTGATATATCTGCATATAGTTGCAATACATTTATATATTTGTATTTTTGTTTGGGTTGTATTTACATTTATATTCTCTATTCATATATCTATAAACATACACAATACTCTATTAAAATTAGAGTAACTTATTGTAACATATAGTGACTTATGTTACATGTTAAATTTTAAAAATTGACCGAATATATAAAAATAAAATTGGCCCATTCCCATTGCTACACATCTATTTCTTTTGTTTCAATATAGTTAGAGTCATAATTGCATATTTAAAATCCAATTCCTAAATGAAATGACAGAACAAACAGCATCAAATTCCCACCAATATCTTCCAAAAACATCAAGATACCTCCAACACCCAAACAAGTGTCAGCGAAAAAACAAAGAACACTCTTTTCAATAACAATTCTCATCACGACAGAAAAATGGAACCAAAATAAAAGAAAATCCTATAGAAACACACACAGAAAATTACAAAAAGTACTAAAAAAAAGTCAAACCAATCTACTAAACTCAAGACAGTGCCACTCACCCTGAACGACGTTACTAAAAAAAAATAAAAAACAACAAAATTCTACCTCTACACTAACTCAAAGAATAAACAATCCTCTGTAAAAATAACTTTAAAACCTGATCTAATTAACAAAATGGAAAAACATCTCAACCACTAAAAACTAAGAAATTAACTACCCAAATAAATAAATACTTTAAAAACCCACCATATAAATACCCATGTTTCCAAAAAAAACCCTGATAAACAATACGCAAATACATTAAAAGACAACAACAACAAAGGAAAATAAAGAAACCAACAACAAGAATAATACCAAAAAACAGATAAATCTGCAACAAAAAAATTATTCCCCACTGAATAAACCCATAGTGCCTCAAGCTATCAAAATAAAAATACCACCTAGAAACAAACACAAAGACTAAAGACAAACGTAACCATAAACAATGTCCCCCAAATTACCCGTAACCATAAAACATACACTACAATCAAACAAACCAAACAAATAAAAGCCCTGGAAGACGATAAACACACATGCAATTATCGAGATTAAAAACCCGCTGCTATGAACGACAGGACGCTACCCCAAGCCCCCCAAAACAAACACTACACACTCACGCTAATAAAAGCCACCGCAACAGAATTAAAATGCGAACCGCTGCTTCGCGCTACGACCCGTAAAAACCATTGCGCGCCCTTCTAAACATAATACCCCGGCAAAAAAATATATATCCTGTTATGAACAAAAACTCGGTTAATATTTTTTATGAGAAAAAGTTTCAAAAAGGCAGCCAGACCACTGGCCCTGCCCAAGTTCTGTGTGTTTTGTTATTGTAATCACGGGTCGTTGTCGTTAATGGTTGTTTTTGTATTAGTAAAAGCCCTGGCCGGGGCGAGGTAATGGCCCTTCTCCTGGGTGGGGACCTTGCCCGAAGCTAAGTTGTACCTTTCCCAGAATAGTGAAGACACCTGAGAAGGTGGGGGGGGGGTTATGCAAAGTGACTCGCAAGACCAGAATGCTTTGTGAGACCCCCATCTCCAAACTCATGGAGAAACCCCAAAAACAACGAGCCACCTAAGAGTTGAGAGACTAGAGTGATGTCTGGACGTGAGGAACCGAGTGCTGAGCCTGCAGAGACGCAGAACACCTTCGGACCCTCTCGCCCTGACCATGGGAGTTGACCCCGGAGCTGAGACCAGGCCGACTGAGTGAGAGAAACCAACATCTGACACCATCTTATGGGATCAGGAGACCCAAAAAGGCTCCCAAGAGGATGTGATCCCCAGCTCTGCCCCTGGTGGACAGAGCTGCGCATATCCTCCTCCTCTGAGTCGCCCTGGGAGACGACGGACGCTGCAGACCCGTCGAGCCGCCCAATCCTGAGCTGATCACTTTTTAATAAAGGCATTACACAGGAGAAGAAGTCTCCTGGCCCTGTTTATTTCATATCCGACTACAAAACCCAATCCGAAACGAACCTTTATCATCTCTACCGGCACCGAGAACCGTGCCGCTCAGGAAGAACACCATATCCCTTAGCGGACACCCGCTGCAAACCGAACCCAGCGATGCCATCAACGCCTCCAAAGCGCCTCCGAGCCACGGCACCGCCGAACTTGGAGCGGCCGAACCCCGCGCTCGCTGCCGGCCCCGGACGGAGCGCGGCTCCCGGCAGGAAAGCGGCTCCTGTGGCGGCTGCTCCGGCACGCGGGGCCGGCGCCGCCCCGGGGAGCCCCGCCCGCTGCTCCTGCCCGGCGGGGCCGGCACCGGGCCCGGGGCTACCGGCGGCGCCCGAGCCCCGCGCCCGGAGCGGACGGAGCGGCCGGCACCGCCCGGGCCGGCGCAGCAGCGCCCGCGCCGCCTCTGCCGCCCTTGGCCGGCCCGGCCCGGCTCCGCTCGGCTCCGCACGGCTCGCACCGGCGCGGCTCCGCCACTGCCGCCCTCGGCCGGCCCGGCCGCGCCGAATCCCCCGTGCGCCCCGGCAGCTGCCCGGGCCGTGCCAGCAGCGCTCCCGAGCGGGAACGTTCCGGGCCGGGCCGCGGGCACGGGCAGCGCCCTCCAATGCAGCGGCACAGCCCCATTGCAGCCCTGCAAACGCTGCCGGAGCTGCGGCTTCCCGCAACCAACCCCGAAACCGCAGACGGGGCGCACCTCACTTCAACAAGGGCAAAGAAATGTGTTCTCCCCTAAAATTTCACCCCCTAGGAGAGCAGAAAAGTAGGGGCGCTCCCCAAATGAAAGCCTTCGACTGATGGGAAAGGGCGATTTCGACCTCCATTCAAACCCTTGAAAAGGAGGGACACCAGGGCTGCCCCCGCCATTTAAACCCGAGGGTGGTGCAAATGGGGTGGCTGCCTTCAAATCAAACCCATAATACCACAAGAATACTTTTCCCATTCCCCTTAGAATAGAACCCCCGGGATACCCCTAACAGCCTGCAAAAGGCAGCTTTTCCTGCAATCAACACCTTTAAAACCACAAGTCAAGAGGGATCCCCTCAGGTCAAACGCAGACAATAAAAGAAGAGGAGCTGCTTCCTTCTCCTTAATCCCTTTTGTCTTCATAAGCTCCATTTGTGTTCCTGGGGAACCGGGGAGGGACTGGCAAGATGAAATTGCAAAGGGGAAGGAGAAAATTCCCCGCTCCGAACCCACACGGGCTCACCTGTTCGGCTGCTGCTCCCCGGCACAAAGATTCGTCCCTCGGCGCCTCCTTTAAGCGATGCTCCACGTACCCAAGCGCGGATCCAGGTGGTGCCCCCGACCCTGTGGGAAGCTCTCGCAGTCCTTCCATGAGACAGCGCCGGGAGTGCCCCATAAACCCCTCCACTCAGCAGCTCCATGCAAAAGGGAGCTGAGGCAAAGCCTCCCCCTAAAACAGCCTCGCCCCGGCAGGAGCCGGCCCCTCATCATCCTCACACTCACACCTGGGCTGCTCCGAGCCCCCATCATCCTCACACTCACACCTGGGCTGCTCCGAGCCCCCATCATCCTCACACTCACACCTGGGCTGCTCCGAGCCCCCATCATCATTACAGCTGACACCTGGGCTGCTCCGAGCCCCAATCATATATTTTTCATATTTATATTCGCATTTATATTTAGAATTTATATTACTCTATAATAAAAATTATATTATATATTGCATCTCTTCATGTTACTTGCATAGATTTCTATTTCTATTCATAGTTTGGTATTATATCTTTATATCTCTATATATTTATTATATATTTCTGTATGTCGATTTACATTTCTATAGTACTTATATTATTTAAAATAAAACCCCTGCCTCTAACGAAATAAAAAGCAAAGACACCCCTTTCTTTAAAACACATTTAAAATTTTAAAAATAATTTTGTTTGTCATAATTTTGTTCACATCTATATTTGTAATTTTCATTTGTTATATTTATAGATATTATATATATTGGAGAGAATACCTTTTTATATAATAATAGATATATTCTTTTGACACAATAGATTTCTTTTACTTATATTTATATGTATTAAATATTTATTGATATCGACATATATATGATATATTTGCATTTCTAGTTTTATATTTTTTATGAAATCTCCAGCCTATACCCCAATAAAAGCCAACCAATCCCCAATCTATTTAAACTATATTTAAACATGAATCCTGTCACGGCTGCATTGCACAGCAGTGCCCCAAGCTAATCTGACACTTGTTCATCTCCTGGACCTGAATCTGAACCCGCTCACCTTGATCGCACCTGGCAGAACCATTTTCGTACCTTTTTCTGGCATGTCTTGGTTTTGTTTTCTTTTGTCTTGAGTTTTTGTGGCCTTTATTGCCTCTCTTTTTTTCTGGCACTTCTTGGGGTTTTTTCTTCGTTTCTTCTTGCCCATCTTGGTGTTTTTTCTGGTTTTTCCTTGCCCCCCTTGGGGGTTTTTTTCAGGTTTTTTTTTTTTTTTCCTGGGTTTTCCTTTTCTGGATTTTTTCTTCGCCATCTTAGTTTTTTGTTGCGATTTTTTTTCTTGCCCATCTTGGGGTTTTCCTCTGGTCTGTTTTCAGGGATTTTTCTTGCCCATCTTCCTTTTTTTTTTTTTTTTGTTGGTTTTTCTTTTCTTTTCTTCTTCTATTTTTTTTCCCCCTAGGTTTCTCCTTGCCCTCCTGGTTTTTGGGTTTTTTTATCTTCTTATCTTCCTTCCTTCCTTCCTTCCTTCCTTCCTTCCTTCCTTCCTTCCTTCCTCTCCTTCCTCTCCTTCCTCTCCTTCCTCTCCTTCCTCTCCTTCCTCTCCTTCCTCTCCTTCCTCTCCTTCCTCTCCTTCCTTCCTCTCCTTCCTTCTTTTTTCCTTTCATTTCCTTTCCTTATTTTCTTTTTTTCTTTTTCTTTCTTTCTTTCCCTGCATTTCTAATCTTGGTTTTCCTTTCTAGCTTTAGAATAAAAAAGCAGCAGTAGTAACTTTCAGGCTACCTGGGAGTAAAAAAACCTCCAAAACGAAAATGATTTAAAGAAAACGATTTATTCCCTGGGAGCCTGAAATTTTCTACTGCTGCACATGACATAGAGCTTTTATTCCTTTTTATAGATAGTTGATATTTTATACTTTATACAGCGCCCCCTGCCGTGTGCACCGGCGCTCTGCAGGCACAGCGATCCCTGCCGTCTGCACAGGCGCACTGCATGCAGAGCGCTGCGGCGTCGTTCGGTTCTGTTTAATGAAACTCGGCTGAATTCGGCGTGGTTCGGCTCTTGGTCTAAACTCGTTTCAGTTCGGCTCTTCGGCTAAACTCGGTCGTATTCGGCACATTGTCTAAATGCGGCTCAAGTCGGCTACACTCGGCTATCGGTTCCAGTCGGCTATCATCGGCTCTTGGTGTAAACTCGGCTGTTTTCGGCCGCACTGGGCTCTTCGGCTCAACTCGGCTGTTTTCGGCCACACTCGGCTCTTCGGTGAAACACGGCTGTTTTCGGCCGCACTCGGCTCTTCGGGGAAACTCGGCTTTTTCCGGCCACACTCGGCTCTTCGGGGAAACTCGGCTCTTTCCGGCCACACTCGGCTCTTCGGGGAAACTCGGCTCTTTCCGGCCACACTCGGCTCTTCGGGGAAACTCGGCTCTTTCCGGCCACACTCGACTCTTCGGCTCTTCGGAACTATTCGGCCCGGCTCGGCTCCCTCAGGGCGGGAAAGCGGACGTGAGAGGACCCCGGCACAGCGAGGCGTTTACCCAGATGCCTCTCACAAACCCGCCAAAATACGCCCGCCCGCGGAGCCCCTGAGCCCACAGCATGTCTCGGGTACACATGAAACGCCACAGAAAAATCCGTCGGGGCCGCCATGACGTCGGTATTCCGTGCAGGCAGTGCAGTTAAACACCCACACGGTCCTCCACTTCCCCGCCCTTTTCGCCGCCATGCTGAGAAGGTCAAACAAAACTCCGCGACATCGCCCACGCGCCACTCCCAAGCTGGCCGCCTCTAGCTGCACGCCTGCAGTACCGCGCTCTGCCCACAAGGCGGCAGCACTGCCGCCCGCCCCAGCCGGGGGCGCAGCGCGCCTCGGGGCTGCGGCAGCGAAGGCGGCAAAAAAGAACAGGGGCGACCCCCGCCGAAAACTGCTCTGAAATAAATGCCCCAAAACAACCGGGAAGAGGGAAAAAAACCGTCTGCCTCTAATCTAATAGGATAAAAGACAAAACAAAACAAAACACAACACAAAAAAAATTATTAAAAAAAATATTTAAATATTTTTAAAAATATTTTTTCATATTAATATTCACATTTCTATTTACAACGTATATTGATGTACACTGTCCATTTATACATTTCTTTTTATAAATACATTTCTATTCCATATTGCATATATCCCTAAAACTTAAATTTATTTGTATATTTTTATAAATATTTTCACATAGTAAGTATACATTTCTGTTACGATTTTTACTTCGGTAACACTTGGATTATTTAAAATAAAACCTTTGCCTCCATCCACATTAAAGCCAAAAAGAACCCCTTTCTTCCAAACTGTACTTAAATATTTTATAAAATTCTATTTTTCAGGTTCATATTCACATTTACATTTAAAATGTATACTTATGTATACTGTTATTTGTATTCTTCATTACATCACTTCCTATTATTTGTATTTATTTATATTTTGTGTTTATATATATATTTATATCTTGATTGTATATCTCAATATTTAGAAATATATAACAATATCTACATTCATACTATTTAAAATAAAAACCCTGCCTCTAACACAACAATAAAAAAAAACCGAACCCTTTCTTTTAAAAAATATTTAAATAGATTTTATCCTAATGTTCAATTGTTATATTCATATTTGTATTTATAATGTATATTAATGTATATTGCTTACTTATATATTTATCTTTACCAATGTCAATTTATAAATAAATTTATATTCTATATTACATCCGATGCGAGTAGGTATTTATATTTTTTATATTTTTTTATTCATATTTTTATATGGATTAAATATTTCTGCGTCAAGATTTTTACTTCTGGAACACGTATAATATTCAAATTAAAAACCCTGCCTCTACTTAAATAAAAGCCAAAACATTCCATTTCTTTTAAACGATATTTACATATTTTTATATTTATATTCCCATTTATAATTTATATTGCCATTTAATGTTATTTATATTCCATGCCACAACTCCTCATATTACTTACATATATTTATATTTAAATTTATATTCATAGTTTAGCAATTTCTCTTTATATATTTATTATATATTTCTATCTTAAGATCCACATTTCTATATTGCTTATATTATTTAAAATAAAACTCCTGCCTCTAACCAAATAAAAACCAAGGACACCCCTTTATTTGAACCAGATTTAAAATTTACGAAGTAAATTTATTTTTCAAAATTATAATGATATTTATATGGATATTTTTATTTATTTTATGCATAGATTTTATCTATATTAGAGGGAATACCTTCTAATATAATCATAGAAATATATTTTCTGTATTATACATATTTTCTTACTTATATTTGTTTAAATTAAGTATGTATAGATATTTGTATTTCTATATATATTTGTATATCTGAATTTATATTTTATTGCTATCATTTAAAAACCCCAGCCTATACCCTAATAAAACTGCCCAATTTACTTTAACTCTATTTAAATATTTTTATATTTACAATCTATATTTATATATCTTTGTGTATATATATATAAAATAGACTATCATTTATCTATATGATAACATGTTACAATTATATACCATATATTATAGTTTTATGTATGTATCTGTTATCTATATTTATGTTTACCACTCTAATTTTATATTTATTTTTAAATGTATATTTATTTCTATTTTCATCTCTACATTAAACCATGTCAGTTCATTAACCCGACGCACCAGAGCCACAACAATACTGTACCTTTGTCAGCACCGGCACGCAGCACACGCCCATCCCATCGCAGCACAGCAAAACAAAACCTATTTCTGTTACTAACGGAACAAACATCCCACAACGTCACTGAACCCTAATAAAAACTCAAATAAACCTAACTGTAAATAAATTTTAAATCCCACTATAAAGTAGCCCAAAACCTCCGCACATGCTCATCATAAACTTCCTCCTAAACCAGTATCTCAAAAACCCCAAAAAACTCAAACACACCTTGAAAATGACACAACTGCTAATAAAAACAAACACCCATTAAAAATTAAATCAAACCAACGCACTAGACTCAAAACTGCACAACTGACCCTAAACATTACTAAAAAAAGTCCCCAAAGCTCTACCTTTATGTTAATGCACAAATAATAACATGTAATCTATAAAAGTTATTTCAAAAAATTAAAAAAATAATTAAAACCATGAAAATAAAAAACCTAAACTATTAAAATATTAAAAAATATCACTACCTAAATTAAAAAACATATTGCCTATAAAAACCCACCATATAAATGCCCCTGTCCCAAAAAATAAAAATAAAAAAAGCTATTGAACCACAAAGAAATCAGAACTTAGGAACACCAAAACCATAATGTTCAAGAACTCACACCACATCCCTTATCATACACCAACTACAAACAAGATAAAGCAATACAATGAATTCTTAAAAACCACCTTAAAACCACTACATTGAAAAACATTTCAAAAATTAAAAACTGCATCTAACAAAAGCCATCTAATAAATTCACACCCAAAACTCCAGCAGCCCAGCTGGCCCTACCAAAGCTCTAGGTTCATACATACAGTAAACAAAACCAAAATCCCAGTAATACCCATCAGAAATCTATGAAAGAACCCTACTGAAATTAATCCTGCCTCAAATACAAACCAACCCATCCAGAAAGTCAGCTTCACTCAAAAAACAATTTACACAGAGTTAATAATATCAAGAAATGAAACAACACACCATATACCACCAATGAATATCATAGTGAAGGAAAAAAAAAACACTACATTTTTTCCTTTTTGTTTTTTAAACTAACTTCTTTTATTAGCTAGAACAAAAGATTTTGCCAGGACTGTAACAACAACAACAACCTCTTTTTCTTCTTCTCCTTCTGAGATGTCCCTTCTCACTCCCAAATTCCTCTCAACTCCTGAGTTTACATCCAAGCAAAAAGCAAAATTCGTGCACTCGTCCCTCCGATGCTCCTGTCAGATTCTCTGTTTCCCTCCACATCTTCTTACACTTTCAGTCTTCACGCTGTCCCGCCGTGATGAGTCTGACAGAAGAATTGGCACATGTTAACAGAGCATTTCCCTCCCTCCCTCCGCTTTCCTCAGCGCATTTCAATCCATCCCAGGCCTGCAGTGATGCACGCTCACCCCAAAGCTCACAGCAAGCGTGCAGCAGCTCAGGCTCACTCGGCTCCAGGGCCCAGAGCCTGCAGGCCCTGCAGCTGCCACACGGATGGACCTGGTTCCCTCCCCGGCGGCCCAGAGGGAAACCTGAGGGCAGGCGTCCACCCCGAGGGGGCACCCGCAGCCCCGGGCAGGCATGGAGTCGCCGGCTGCTCTCTGGGGACGACACCCTCCCTGCAGGCCACACTGCCTCGGCCTCTCCCTCCCTGGGGGACAGGCACCTCCAGGGTCTGTGACCAGCCCCCTTCCGTCAGCATCCAGGGGCTCTGTCAGAGCCAGAGGGCTCAATTCGTGGTGAGTACCGATGGCACACAAACGGCAGCCCGAGGAAATCGTGTTCTGGCCTCTAAGTGCTTGGGACAGGGTCTGATTTTTTGTTTTGTACTTGTATAAGATTAGTACAACAGGGCTCTGATGGATGACATGGCAACAGAGAATTAAAAACTCCTCGACAGGATTACATCAACTTCAAGGAAAAGACAAAAGCTTAGGACCCTTCTGAAATCTACTTTTAATCCAAAGCACGGGGATTGTCAGCATGCTGCACCTTCCAGCTTTTCAAAGCAGCTTACCTCTGAAGACCAGGAAACATTGATTTCTACAGAAACAATGGGCAACCCCCAGGCTAATGTCAGCACTACTGTTTAATAGGGGACCTGCCAGCGTGCCAGTCCAGCTTCAAGTGTGCTTTACTTCAGTCTAACGTCCCCACAAAATTCTTCTCACATCTTCCAACCCTGAAATCTTATTTTCCCCTAAATCTTCTCTTCATTAGCAATTTCCAAGTAACATGGTATTTTTACAACATTCAAAAATGTCATGCTGGACTGTGCTAGAGAGTAATCTGCAAATATAAGCTTAGCAAAGTTTGAATTGACTTGAACAGAGAAAAAACCTACAAGTGAACACCTACACCTGCCTACAAAGAGCTAACAAGCCCCTGGCAGCTGCCAGCATCAAAGCACAGCGGATGTTTCTAATACAGGGTAAGGATAACAACATCACCTTCTGTTCTCTCCAGCTTCTTTTCCCTGCAGTCATATTTTGCTTCTTATGATTTTTTTAGTCTCTGTATCTTCTTGGACAGCACCGAGCCCGATGACAAGGATACGAGAGTCTTTCCCTGCCGGACGGAGAGAACCAGGAAAACAGTTAAAATAAGAACAGGGCAGTTTGAAATTCGTACTTGCAACGAGAAGCAGCGCCTAACCAACAGAACAAAAGTAAACAAAGCACGACACCTCCCTGGGGACAGAAGACTTATAAACTCTCCAGGATTCACAATTCTAGCCACCAACCCCTTCAGGACAGCAGGCAAGTGTCCCCTGGGGTGGTGCTGCACCAAAGAACCATCTGAGAGGTTCCAAAGAGTGAAATGCACAATATTTTGCAAAGACAAAAAATCCTGCAAAATAACAAAAATACAATAGATGTAAACTACAGGGCAAGAGTACAAGTGTTCACTTTAAGAGCTGGAACCATCCAGGTGAGCACCTGATAACTGGATCCTCACCAGAGTTTGAACCCTTCAGGACACAGAAGGGTTTTCCCCAGGAATTTCACAGACTGAGTTTTGATAGAAGCACGCTCGCCGGATTCTCAGAAATGTCGCCCATTCTCCAGGTGTCTGGAGAGAACTGCAAATGGCTCTCACGTAGTTGGAGCTGGTTCTGTAAGGTCTCAGGGTGAATTTCACCAGATGCAACTGAATTGGGCAACTCCCAGTGAGACAGAGGGAACCCAAAGCTTGTTTTACCCAAACCTTGGGTAAGCAGAGCTGCAGCAAATACTGAGGAAACAGACATAACAGGGTAAAAATAATAAAACTATTGCTTTTTCTTTAATCTTGCCTTTTTTTTTTTTTTTTAATTCAGATGAGCAAAACAATGAAGGAGAAGGTGAAAAACTCACCATTACTGAACATTTCATCATCTCTAAGCTGAGCATCCTTAGCATAGAGGACTCCAGAGTTAAAATTCACTGATCCCTGGGAAATAAAACCAAATATATGACAAACAGTCAAACAGAAGGCGTAAAAATTTGTTTCCTCTACGGACTTTCAAGTACGTATCTTTGTATATATCCTACACATTACAACATACACTTTACACCATCTCCTAATATATAATAATTTACCTTTAAACTTTGATAGTATAGTGTGGAGAAATGGCTCCATGACAGAGGTCACGCAGACATTCGCTCGTTAGCCGACCAGGAGCTGGGAAAGTACCGAACACAGGTATTTTTGAGTTTTGCACCTGCAAGATAGCGTGTGCCTGGGCCTAGCTGGGTAGGATAACAAGTAGACAGAGAGACGTGGGAAATAGGGAATGTAGGCCCAAAGGAATGAGGAAGAGTTGATGGTATAGTTTAACCAATAGATCGCTTGGCTTACAGAATATTCATAAGCTTATTATGTGCTGTATAAGTGTCTGATACTCTCTGCAATAAACATAGCTTGCTGATCTCATATTGAGTGTCCGAGTCTTCCCTCACCCAAGAGTATAGCATAAAATTATTAACTAAAATTGGTGATCTATTATTATTATTAAGTTGTGCTTAAAGTTATTTTTGCTGTCATGTTCAAAACAATTTTTTTTTTTTTACTGTAATGAATGAGCAATTGATCTCAAAGTCATCACAAGCCCATCAAAAAAACAAAGCTCTATTCACCGGGCAGGTCTGTGAGCTAGAGGGTAGTTAGGCTTGTACTTACCTCTTGCTGTTCATGAACCAATAAATCCTGTCAACAAAACCAGGATCTTTAGCCCACTCCTATTAAAGATTCTACAAGGATGATGGTTTGATTTGTGTTTAGAAGTTTAGATTTAAAATGGCCAGTTCAATGGATAAATAAAGACAGTTGAAGTAGTATTACTTTACTATTATTATTATTATTATTATTGGTATTAGTATTATCAGCTACTGGAAGAAACAAACCAGTAGTATCTATACTTAATTACTTCTATTTCCAGAAAACAATAAAGAAAAAGAACCAAACCAGAAAAAGTCACTTCCTACCTTTTGTATCTCAGGATGATGAATTTCTCTTGGGCACTTCTCCAATTTATCAAGACTCATAGCACTGAAAGGCAAACAAAACAGTGCTTTATAGAAGGCCAAGTGCACGTTTCAAGGCTGAACCACCAACTGATTGCAGTGACAGCAGTTACAACATGAATCAGTCCAAGGGCCTCTCTTAAATGGAATGGAATGTTTTGTGGAACTGCCATTTCTTTCCCAAAATACTAACTTCCAACACTTCCTAAACTTATTTTGCATTTTAAAAACAGAAATTAGTAAGACTCTGTGTGGACATCAGGTTTATTTCCTTCTAATGCACAGAGCTCTGTTCCATCATCCTTCACTTTGGCTCTACACAGAATCATGGTGAGCTTTTTAGGAGTGCTCAATAATCAATTCTATTTCTTTTCCTAGTTCTCTCTCTTCTTCAATAATTAAAGGCAAGTCAAATGAAAAATGACAAGTTCAGCATCAGAGTCACACTTTTCCCCTTTGTCTGCTCAAGAACAGGCTTTAAATCCACTTATTGCTGCCTTCAACGATTCAGACTTGCAAAACCATTCTTACATGTTTTACAGGTTTATCATAAAACCCACAGAACACAAGCTCTGAATTACAGGAAAAGGTACACAGGCAAATATCTAAACTGATTACTTATTTGAAAACACATACCTTAATTCAGATTGCACCCAGAATGTTTCTGTGGGACACTAAGGGAGACATATTTTGTGAGTACCCTGTAAACGAGAAAAGCTAGCATAGATTACAGGACATACTCACTTTTTCTGCATATTCAGATAGAATTATTAATAAAAACAATTAAGTTTAAAAAGAAGGAAGATAACCAAGGTAATTTTACTCAGCTATATTTACTCCCGATTTAGAGAAAAAAAAAAAGGCCCGGGTGCTGCAAAGAAAAAAAAAGTGAACCACAAACGCTTACAGTAGAATTTTAAAACAATCGCTTGGATAAAAGAATCTTATGGAACGTGAAGTAGAAAAAAAGTGAAACCACTATCAGACCTGCCTATTTTCTCACCAGTGTACAAGAAAATCCTAAAAGCAGTATGAAGTCACTGCCTAAAACCGGTCATGGGATGTAACCAAGAACAATTTAGGCATTTGCTAATCTAGACAGAAACCTTTTCTGGATGCTAGTGTCAAATCACAAGTTTTGTCTTTCAGAAGCTCGACAATGCTGGAAAGCATTTTCCCCGGGGCTCGGGAGGGCAGGGGCGGAAGGGGGGGTGGCTTTGCAGCTCGCACCTGTGCCATCCGAAGCATACAGCCCGCCCGCTCCCTGCGCTGGGCATTCTCCCGGCCATCTCTGGCTTTACCGCCCAGCGCCGCTCCATCCGCTGTCACGGCACAAAGAGCCACGAGCACTAACGCAGGCAGCAGCCCCGTCATGCCGGCGATACCGCAGCGCTCCCTGCTCGCAGCGCCCAACACGCGGCGGAGCCGCCTCCGCCCGCAGCACCGGCAGCAGCCCGAGGGAGACGGCTGCAGCTCGGGGGCTCCTCCGGCGCCTCCGCCAGCCCGAGGGCAGCCGCCCCACCGGGACCGCGGGAGCACCCGGCGCCGCTCGCCCGGGGCGGCTCCTGCAGCTCCCGGCCCGCGGCAGCAAAGCACCGCCTCGCCCTCCGCCATCGGCGGGCGGCAGCGCCCCCGCCCCCGGCACCGCTGTGTGCGGCCGAGGAACCGGGCGGACGCTCCTTCCGCGCTGCTCAGCTCCGCGCGGGCGGCCAGACGGAGGCTGCGCTCCTCCAGCGTCGCTGTCCCGCGCGGGAGAGGCGCCGGCAGCTGCGCGCGCACAGCCCCGCGCGACCGCCTGGCACGCCAGCCACTCATGTGCCGCGTCGGCCGTTGCGTCACACGCCGCGTCGGTAGCACGGCCTGCCGGGAGTTGTAGTCTCGGGCTGACAGCCACCGCTCCGTCCCCCGGGAGCCACCGGGACCTGCACTCCCTCCTGGGCATCAAACGGGTCCTTCGCCCCAGGGCGGGGAAGGACCTGAGGCAGCACCGCTCCTCCCGAATGCCCTCTCTTTTTCCTTCCAACTCTTTTTACTTTTTTCACTCTGTTTTTCACCACTTCCCTTCCCTTTTCCTTTTCCCTTTCCCTTCCCTTTCCTTTCCCCTTTCTTGTATTTCTAATCTTGGTTTACCTTTCCACCTTTAGAATAAAAAAGCAGCAGTAGAAACTTTCAGGCTACCCGAGAGTAAAAAAAAAACTCTGCAAAACGAAAATGATTTAAAGAAAACTATTTATTCCCTGGGAGCCTGACATTTTCTACTGCTGCACGTGACACAGAGCTTTTATTCCTTCTTATAGATAGTTGATATTTTATATAAATTTATAGTTTATATTGATGCATTATATTAATAACTATATATAATATGCACCTTATTCAAAAAATATACGGGAATTATTTTTTAAATTATTTACCATATCTACTGCTACAACTTATTTTTCCTTATATTTCTAATTTTTATATAAATCTTTAATGTGTTTATGATATATTTCTATACTTATATTTCTACCTTTATATTATTTGTATTTGTAATTTTTACACTAAAACACCTGCTTTGGCAAAGAAAAAACAAAACCATCCATTATTTTAAACTACCTAAATTTTTTTTATATTTATATTTATCATAATATACAACAAATGATAGATATAGATAGATAGATAGATAGATACATATATCACATACATATTTATATCTATTTTATATCCATTTCCTATAATATATTTAATAAAATATATGCAGTATTACGTGTATTATATACTTTACAATTCATGTTATTTTACATTTACAATTTATTATTAATTTTTGATATATCTGCATATAGTTGCAATACATTTATATATTTGTATTTTTGTTTGGGTTGTATTTACATTTATATTCTCTATTCATATATCTATAAACATACACAATACTCTATTAAAATTAGAGTAACTTATTGTAACATATAATGACTTATGTTACATGTTAAATTTTAAAAATTGACCGAATATATAAAAATAAAATTGGCCCATTCCCATTGCTACACATCTATTTCTTTTGTTTCAATATAGTTAGAGTCATAATTGCATATTTAAAATCCAATTCCTAAATGAAATGACAGAACAAACAGCATCAAATTCCCACCAATATCTTCCAAAAACATCAAGATACCTCCAACACCCAAACAAGTGTCAGCGAAAAAACAAAGAACACTCTTTTCAATAACAATTCTCATCACGACAGAAAAATGGAACCAAAATAAAAGAAAATCCTATAGAAACACACACAGAAAATTACAAAAAGTACTAAAAAAAAGTCAAACCAATCTACTAAACTCAAGACAGTGCCACTCACCCTGAACGACGTTACTAAAAAAAAATAAAAAACAACAAAATTCTACCTCTACACTAACTCAAAGAATAAACAATCCTCTGTAAAAATAACTTTAAAACCTGAACTAATTAACAAAATGGAAAAACATCTCAACCACTAAAAACTAAGAAATTAACTACCCAAATAAATAAATACTTTAAAAACCCACCATATAAATACCCATGTTTCCAAAAAAAACCCTGATAAACAATACGCAAATACATTAAAAGACAACAACAACAACAACAAAGGAAAATAAAGAAACCAACAACAAGAATAATACCAAAAAACAGATAAATCTGCAACAAAAAAATTATTCCCCACTGAATAAACCCATAGTGCCTCAAGCTATCAAAATAAAAATACCACCTAGAAACAAACACAAAGACTAAAGACAAACGTAACCATAAACAATGTCCCCCAAATTACCCGTAACCATAAAACATACACTACAATCAAACAAACCAAACAAATAAAAGCCCTGGAAGACGATAAACACACATGCAATTATCGAGATTAAAAACCCGCTGCTATGAACGACACGACGCTACCCCAAGCCCCCCAAAACAAACACTACACACTCACGCTAATAAAAGCCACCGCAACAGAATTAAAATGCGAACCGCTGCTTCGCGCTACGACCCGTAAAAACCATTGCGCGCCCTTCTAAACATAATACCCCGGCAAAAAAATATATATCCTGTTATGAACAAAAACTCGGTTAATATTTTTTATGAGAAAAAGTTTCAAAAAGGCAGCCAGACCACTGGCCCTGCCCAAGTTCTGTGTGTTTTGTTATTGTAATCACGGGTCGTTGTCGTTAATGGTTGTTTTTGTATTAGTAAAAGCCCTGGCCGGGGCGAGGTAATGGCCCTTCTCCTGGGTGGGGACCTTGCCCGAAGCTAAGTTGTACCTTTCCCAGAATAGTGAAGACACCTGAGAAGGTGGGGGGGGGGTATGCAAAGTGACTCGCAAGACCAGAATGCTTTGTGAGACCCCCATCTCCAAACTCATGGAGAAACCCCAAAAACAACGAGCCACCTAAGAGTTGAGAGACTAGAGTGATGTCTGGACGTGAGGAACCGAGTGCTGAGCCTGCAGAGACGCAGAACACCTTCGGACCCTCTCGCCCTGACCATGGGAGTTGACCCCGGAGCTGAGACCAGGCCGACTGAGTGAGAGAAACCAACATCTGACACCATCTTATGGGATCAGGAGACCCAAAAAGGCTCCCAAGAGGATGTGATCCCCAGCTCTGCCCCTGGTGGACAGAGCTGCGCATATCCTCCTCCTCTGAGTCGCCCTGGGAGACGACGGACGCTGCAGACCCGTCGAGCCGCCCAATCCTGAGCTGATCACTTTTTAATAAAGGCATTACACAGGAGAAGAAGTCTCCTGGCCCTGTTTATTTCATATCCGACTACAAAACCCAATCCGAAACGAACCTTTATCATCTCTACCGGCACCGAGAACCGTGCCGCTCAGGAAGAACACCATATCCCTTAGCGGACACCCGCTGCAAACCGAACCCAGCGATGCCATCAACGCCTCCAAAGCGCCTCCGAGCCACGGCACCGCCGAACTTGGAGCGGCCGAACCCCGCGCTCGCTGCCGGCCCCGGACGGAGCGCGGCTCCCGGCAGGAAAGCGGCTCCTGTGGCGGCTGCTCCGGCACGCGGGGCCGGCGCCGCCCCGGGGAGCCCCGCCCGCTGCCCCTGCCCGGCGGGGCCGGCACCGGGCCCGGGGCTACCGGCGGCGCCCGAGCCCCGCGCCCGGAGCGGACGGAGCGGCCGGCACCGCCCGGGCCGGCGCAGCAGCGCCCGCGCCGCCTCTGCCGCCCTTGGCCGGCCCGGCCCGGCTCCGCTCGGCTCCGCACGGCTCGCACCGGCGCGGCTCCGCCACTGCCGCCCTCGGCCGGCCCGGCCGCGCCGAATCCCCCGTGCGCCCCGGCAGCTGCCCGGGCCGTGCCAGCAGCGCTCCCGAGCGGGAACGTTCCGGGCCGGGCCGCGGGCACGGGCAGCGCCCTCCAATGCAGCGGCACAGCCCCATTGCAGCCCTGCAAACGCTGCCGGAGCTGCGGCTTCCCGCAACCAACCCCGAAACCGCAGACGGGGCGCACCTCACTTCAACAAGGGCAAAGAAATGTGTTCTCCCCTAAAATTTCACCCCCTAGGAGAGCAGAAAAGTAGGGGCGCTCCCCAAATGAAAGCCTTCGACTGATGGGAAAGGGCGATTTCGACCTCCATTCAAACCCTTGAAAAGGAGGGACACCAGGGCTGCCCCCGCCATTTAAACCCGAGGGTGGTGCAAATGGGGTGGCTGCCTTCAAATCAAACCCATAATACCACAAGAATACTTTTCCCATTCCCCTTAGAATAGAACCCCCGGGATACCCCTAACAGCCTGCAAAAGGCAGCTTTTCCTGCAATCAACACCTTTAAAACCACAAGTCAAGAGGGATCCCCTCAGGTCAAACGCAGACAATAAAAGAAGAGGAGCTGCTTCCTTCTCCTTAATCCCTTTTGTCTTCATAAGCTCCATTTGTGTTCCTGGGGAACCGGGGAGGGACTGGCAAGATGAAATTGCAAAGGGGAAGGAGAAAATTCCCCGCTCCGAACCCACACGGGCTCACCTGTTCGGCTGCTGCTCCCCGGCACAAAGATTCGTCCCTCGGCGCCTCCTTTAAGCGATGCTCCACGTACCCAAGCGCGGATCCAGGTGGTGCCCCCGACCCTGTGGGAAGCTCTCGCAGTCCTTCCATGAGACAGCGCCGGGAGTGCCCCATAAACCCCTCCACTCAGCAGCTCCATGCAAAAGGGAGCTGAGGCAAAGCCTCCCCCTAAAACAGCCTCGCCCCGGCAGGAGCCGGCCCCTCATCATCCTCACACTCACACCTGGGCTGCTCCGAGCCCCCATCATCCTCACACTCACACCTGGGCTGCTCCGAGCCCCCATCATCCTCACACTCACACCTGGGCTGCTCCGAGCCCCCATCATCATTACAGCTGACACCTGGGCTGCTCCGAGCCCCAATCATATATTTTTCATATTTATATTCGCATTTATATTTAGAATTTATATTACTCTATAATAAAAATTATATTATATATTGCATCTCTTCATGTTACTTGCATAGATTTCTATTTCTATTCATAGTTTGGTATTATATCTTTATATCTCTATATATTTATTATATATTTCTGTATGTCGATTTACATTTCTATAGTACTTATATTATTTAAAATAAAACCCCTGCCTCTAACGAAATAAAAAGCAAAGACACCCCTTTCTTTAAAACACATTTAAAATTTTAAAAATAATTTTGTTTGTCATAATTTTGTTCACATCTATATTTGTAATTTTCATTTGTTATATTTATAGATATTATATATATTGGAGAGAATACCTTTTTATATAATAATAGATATATTCTTTTGACACAATAGATTTCTTTTACTTATATTTATATGTATTAAATATTTATTGATATCGACATATATATGATATATTTGCATTTCTAGTTTTATATTTTTTATGAAATCTCCAGCCTATACCCCAATAAAAGCCAACCAATCCCCAATCTATTTAAACTATATTTAAACATGAATCCTGTCACGGCTGCATTGCACAGCAGTGCCCCAAGCTAATCTGACACTTGTTCATCTCCTGGACCTGAATCTGAACCCGCTCACCTTGATCGCACCTGGCAGAACCATTTTCGTACCTTTTTCTGGCATGTCTTGGTTTTGTTTTCTTTTGTCTTGAGTTTTTGTGGCCTTTATTGCCTCTCTTTTTTTCTGGCACTTCTTGGGGTTTTTTCTTCGTTTCTTCTTGCCCATCTTGGTGTTTTTTCTGGTTTTTCCTTGCCCCCCTTGGGGGTTTTTTTCAGGTTTTTTTTTTTTTTCCTGGGTTTTCCTTTTCTGGATTTTTTCTTCGCCATCTTAGTTTTTTGTTGCGATTTTTTTTCTTGCCCATCTTGGGGTTTTCCTCTGGTCTGTTTTCAGGGATTTTTCTTGCCCATCTTCCTTTTTTTTTTTTTTTTTGTTGGTTTTTCTTTTCTTTTCTTCTTCTATTTTTTTTCCCCCTAGGTTTCTCCTTGCCCTCCTGGTTTTTGGGTTTTTTTATCTTCTTATCTTCCTTCCTTCCTTCCTTCCTTCCTTCCTTCCTTCCTTCCTTCCTTCCTTCCTCTCCTTCCTCTCCTTCCTCTCCTTCCTTCCTCTCCTTCCTCTCCTTCCTTCCTCTCCTTCCTTCTTTTTTCCTTTCATTTCCTTTCCTTATTTTCTTTTTTTCTTTTTCTTTCTTTCTTTCCCTGCATTTCTAATCTTGGTTTTCCTTTCTAGCTTTAGAATAAAAAAGCAGCAGTAGTAACTTTCAGGCTACCTGGGAGTAAAAAAACCTCCAAAACGAAAATGATTTAAAGAAAACGATTTATTCCCTGGGAGCCTGAAATTTTCTACTGCTGCACATGACATAGAGCTTTTATTCCTTTTTATAGATAGTTGATATTTTATACTTTATACAGCGCCCCCTGCCGTGTGCACCGGCGCTCTGCAGGCACAGCGATCCCTGCCGTCTGCACAGGCGCACTGCATGCAGAGCGCTGCGGCGTCGTTCGGTTCTGTTTAATGAAACTCGGCTGAATTCGGCGTGGTTCGGCTCTTGGTCTAAACTCGTTTCAGTTCGGCTCTTCGGCTAAACTCGGTCGTATTCGGCACATTGTCTAAATGCGGCTCAAGTCGGCTACACTCGGCTATCGGTTCCAGTCGGCTATCATCGGCTCTTGGTGTAAACTCGGCTGTTTTCGGCCGCACTGGGCTCTTCGGCTCAACTCGGCTGTTTTCGGCCACACTCGGCTCTTCGGTGAAACACGGCTGTTTTCGGCCGCACTCGGCTCTTCGGGGAAACTCGGCTTTTTCCGGCCACACTCGGCTCTTCGGGGAAACTCGGCTCTTTCCGGCCACACTCGGCTCTTCGGGGAAACTCGGCTCTTTCCGGCCACACTCGGCTCTTCGGGGAAACTCGGCTCTTTCCGGCCACACTCGACTCTTCGGCTCTTCGGAACTATTCGGCCCGGCTCGGCTCCCTCAGGGCGGGAAAGCGGACGTGAGAGGACCCCGGCACAGCGAGGCGTTTACCCAGATGCCTCTCACAAACCCGCCAAAATACGCCCGCCCGCGGAGCCCCTGAGCCCACAGCATGTCTCGGGTACACATGAAACGCCACAGAAAAATCCGTCGGGGCCGCCATGACGTCGGTATTCCGTGCAGGCAGTGCAGTTAAACACCCACACGGTCCTCCACTTCCCCGCCCTTTTCGCCGCCATGCTGAGAAGGTCAAACAAAACTCCGCGACATCGCCCACGCGCCACTCCCAAGCTGGCCGCCTCTCGCTGCACGGCTGCAGTACCGCGCTCTGCCCACAAGGCGGCAGCACTGCCGCCCGCCCCAGCCGGGGGCGCAGCGCGCCTCGGGGCTGCGGCAGCGAAGGCGGCAAAAAAGAACAGGGGCGACCCCCGCCGAAAACTGCTCTGAAATAAATGCCCCAAAACAACCGGGAAGAGGGAAAAAAACCGTCTGCCTCTAATCTAATAGGATAAAAGACAAAACAAAACAAAACACAACACAAAAAAAATTATTAAAAAAAATATTTAAATATTTTTAAAAATATTTTTTCATATTAATATTCACATTTCTATTTACAACGTATATTGATGTACACTGTCCATTTATACATTTCTTTTTATAAATACATTTCTATTCCATATTGCATATATCCCTAAAACTTAAATTTATTTGTATATTTTTATAAATATTTTCACATAGTAAGTATACATTTCTGTTACGATTTTTACTTCGGTAACACTTGGATTATTTAAAATAAAACCTTTGCCTCCATCCACATTAAAGCCAAAAAGAACCCCTTTCTTCCAAACTGTACTTAAATATTTTATAAAATTCTATTTTTCAGGTTCATATTCACATTTACATTTAAAATGTATACTTATGTATACTGTTATTTGTATTCTTCATTACATCACTTCCTATTATTTGTATTTATTTATATTTTGTGTTTATATATATATTTATATCTTGATTGTATATCTCAATATTTAGAAATATATAACAATATCTACATTCATACTATTTAAAATAAAAACCCTGCCTCTAACACAACAATAAAAAAAAACCGAACCCTTTCTTTTAAAAAATATTTAAATAGATTTTATCCTAATGTTCAATTGTTATATTCATATTTGTATTTATAATGTATATTAATGTATATTGCTTACTTATATATTTATCTTTACCAATGTCAATTTATAAATAAATTTATATTCTATATTACATCCGATGCGAGTAGGTATTTATATTTTTTATATTTTTTTATTCATATTTTTATATGGATTAAATATTTCTGCGTCAAGATTTTTACTTCTGGAACACGTATAATATTCAAATTAAAAACCCTGCCTCTACTTAAATAAAAGCCAAAACATTCCATTTCTTTTAAACGATATTTACATATTTTTATATTTATATTCCCATTTATAATTTATATTGCCATTTAATGTTATTTATATTCCATGCCACAACTCCTCATATTACTTACATATATTTATATTTAAATTTATATTCATAGTTTAGCAATTTCTCTTTATATATTTATTATATATTTCTATCTTAAGATCCACATTTCTATATTGCTTATATTATTTAAAATAAAACTCCTGCCTCTAACCAAATAAAAACCAAGGACACCCCTTTATTTGAACCAGATTTAAAATTTACGAAGTAAATTTATTTTTCAAAATTATAATGATATTTATATGGATATTTTTATTTATTTTATGCATAGATTTTATCTATATTAGAGGGAATACCTTCTAATATAATCATAGAAATATATTTTCTGTATTATACATATTTTCTTACTTATATTTGTTTAAATTAAGTATGTATAGATATTTGTATTTCTATATATATTTGTATATCTGAATTTATATTTTATTGCTATCATTTAAAAACCCCAGCCTATACCCTAATAAAACTGCCCAATTTACTTTAACTCTATTTAAATATTTTTATATTTACAATCTATATTTATATATCTTTGTGTATATATATATAAAATAGACTATCATTTATCTATATGATAACATGTTACAATTATATACCATATATTATAGTTTTATGTATGTATCTGTTATCTATATTTATGTTTACCACTCTAATTTTATATTTATTTTTAAATGTATATTTATTTCTATTTTCATCTCTACATTAAACCATGTCAGTTCATTAACCCGACGCACCAGAGCCACAACAATACTGTACCTTTGTCAGCACCGGCACGCAGCACACGCCCATCCCATCGCAGCACAGCAAAACAAAACCTATTTCTGTTACTAACGGAACAAACATCCCACAACGTCACTGAACCCTAATAAAAACTCAAATAAACCTAACTGTAAATAAATTTTAAATCCCACTATAAAGTAGCCCAAAACCTCCGCACATGCTCATCATAAACTTCCTCCTAAACCAGTATCTCAAAAACCCCAAAAAACTCAAACACACCTTGAAAATGACACAACTGCTAATAAAAACAAACACCCATTAAAAATTAAATCAAACCAACGCACTAGACTCAAAACTGCACAACTGACCCTAAACATTACTAAAAAAAGTCCCCAAAGCTCTACCTTTATGTTAATGCACAAATAATAACATGTAATCTATAAAAGTTATTTCAAAAAATTAAAAAAATAATTAAAACCATGAAAATAAAAAACCTAAACTATTAAAATATTAAAAAATATCACTACCTAAATTAAAAAACATATTGCCTATAAAAACCCACCATATAAATGCCCCTGTCCCAAAAAATAAAAATAAAAAAAGCTATTGAACCACAAAGAAATCAGAACTTAGGAACACCAAAACCATAATGTTCAAGAACTCACACCACATCCCTTATCATACACCAACTACAAACAAGATAAAGCAATACAATGAATTCTTAAAAACCACCTTAAAACCACTACATTGAAAAACATTTCAAAAATTAAAAACTGCATCTAACAAAAGCCATCTAATAAATTCACACCCAAAACTCCAGCAGCCCAGCTGGCCCTACCAAAGCTCTAGGTTCATACATACAGTAAACAAAACCAAAATCCCAGTAATACCCATCAGAAATCTATGAAAGAACCCTACTGAAATTAATCCTGCCTCAAATACAAACCAACCCATCCAGAAAGTCAGCTTCACTCAAAAAACAATTTACACAGAGTTAATAATACCAAGAAATGAAACAACACACCATATACCACCAATGAATATCATAGTGAAGGAAAAAAAAAACACTACATTTTTTCCTTTTTGTTTTTTAAACTAACTTCTTTTATTAGCTAGAACAAAAGATTTTGCCAGGACTGTAACAACAACAACAACCTCTTTTTCTTCTTCTCCTTCTGAGATGTCCCTTCTCACTCCCAAATTCCTCTCAACTCCTGAGTTTACATCCAAGCAAAAAGCAAAATTCGTGCACTCGTCCCTCCGATGCTCCTGTCAGATTCTCTCTTTCCCTCCACATCTTCTTACACTTTCAGTCTTCACGCTGTCCCGCCGTGATGAGTCTGACAGAAGAATTGGCACATGTTAACAGAGCATTTCCCTCCCTCCCTCTGCTTTCCTCAGCGCATTTCAATCCATCCCAGGCCTGCAGTGATGCACGCTCACCCCATCGCTCACAGCAAGCGTGCAGCAGCTCAGGCTCACTCGGCTCCAGGGCCCAGAGCCTGCAGGCCCTGCAGCTGCCACACGGATGGACCTGGTTCCCTCCCCGGGTGCCCAGAGGGAAACCTGAGGGCAGGCGTCCACCCCGAGGGGGCACCCGCAGCCCCGGGCAGGCATGGAGTCGCCGGCTGCTCTCTGGGGACGACACCCTCCCTGCAGGCCACACTGCCTCGGCCTCTCCCTCCCTGGGGGACAGGCACCTCCAGGGTCTGTGACCAGCCCCCTTCCGTCAGCATCCAGGGGCTCTGTCAGAGCCAGAGGGCTCAATTCGTGGTGAGTACCGATGGCACACAAACGGCAGCCCGAGGAAATCGTGTTCTGGCCTCTAAGTGCTTGGGACAGGGTCTGATTTTTTGTTTTGTACTTGTATAAGATTAGTACAACAGGGCTCTGATGGATGACATGGCAACAGAGAATTAAAAACTCCTCGACAGGATTACATCAACTTCAAGGAAAAGACAAAAGCTTAGGACCCTTCTGAAATCTACTTTTAATCCAAAGCACGGGGATTGTCAGCATGCTGCACCTTCCAGCTTTTCAAAGCAGCTTACCTCTGAAGACCAGGAAACATTGATTTCTACAGAAACAATGGGCAACCCCCAGGCTAATGTCAGCACTACTGTTTAATAGGGGACCTGCCAGCGTGCCAGTCCAGCTTCAAGTGTGCTTTACTTCAGTCTAACGTCCCCACAAAATTCTTCTCACATCTTCCAACCCTGAAATCTTATTTTCCCCTAAATCTTCTCTTCATTAGCAATTTCCAAGTAACATGGTATTTTTACAACATTCAAAAATGTCATGCTGGACTGTGCTAGAGAGTAATCTGCAAATATAAGCTTAGCAAAGTTTGAATTGACTTGAACAGAGAAAAAACCTACAAGTGAACACCTACACCTGCCTACAAAGAGCTAACAAGCCCCTGGCAGCTGCCAGCATCAAAGCACAGCGGATGTTTCTAATACAGGGTAAGGATAACAACATCACCTTCTGTTCTCTCCAGCTTCTTTTCCCTGCAGTCATATTTTGCTTCTTATGATTTTTTTAGTCTCTGTATCTTCTTGGACAGCACCGAGCCCGATGACAAGGATACGAGAGTCTTTCCCTGCCGTAGGGAGAGAACCAGGAAAACAGTTAAAATAAGAACAGGGCAGTTTGAAATTCGTACTTGCAACGAGAAGCAGCGCCTAACCAACAGAACAAAAGTAAACAAAGCACGACACCTCCCTGGGGACAGAAGACTTATAAACTCTCCAGGATTCACAATTCTAGCCACCAACCCCTTCAGGACAGCAGGCAAGTGTCCCCTGGGGTGGTGCTGCACCAAAGAACCATCTGAGAGGTTCCAAAGAGTGAAATGCACAATATTTTGCAAAGACAAAAAATCCTGCAAAATAACAAAAATACAATAGATGTAAACTACAGGGCAAGAGTACAAGTGTTCACTTTAAGAGCTGGAACCATCCAGGTGAGCACCTGATAACTGGATCCTCACCAGAGTTTGAACCCTTCAGGACACAGAAGGGTTTTCCCCAGGAATTTCACAGACTGAGTTTTGATAGAAGCACGCTCGCCGGATTCTCAGAAATGTCGCCCATTCTCCAGGTGTCTGGAGAGAACTGCAAATGGCTCTCACGTAGTTGGAGCTGGTTCTGTAAGGTCTCAGGGTGAATTTCACCAGATGCAACTGAATTGGGCAACTCCCAGTGAGACAGAGGGAACCCAAAGCTTGTTTTACCCAAACCTTGGGTAAGCAGAGCTGCAGCAAATACTGAGGAAACAGACATAACAGGGTAAAAATAATAAAACTATTGCTTTTTCTTTAATCTTGCCTTTTTTTTTTTTTTAATTCAGATGAGCAAAACAATGAAGGAGAAGGTGAAAAACTCACCATTACTGAACATTTCATCATCTCTAAGCTGAGCATCCTTAGCATAGAGGACTCCAGAGTTAAAATTCACTGATCCCTGGGAAATAAAACCAAATATATGACAAACAGTCAAACAGAAGGCGTAAAAATTTGTTTCCTCTACGGACTTTCAAGTACGTATCTTTGTATATATCCTACACATTACAACATACACTTTACACCATCTCCTAATATATAATAATTTACCTTTAAACTTTGATAGTATAGTGTGGAGAAATGGCTCCATGACAGAGGTCACGCAGACATTCGCTCGTTAGCCGACCAGGAGCTGGGAAAGTACCGAACACAGGTATTTTTGAGTTTTGCACCTGCAAGATAGCGTGTGCCTGGGCCTAGCTGGGTAGGATAACAAGTAGACAGAGAGACGTGGGAAATAGGGAATGTAGGCCCAAAGGAATGAGGAAGAGTTGATGGTATAGTTTAACCAATAGATCGCTTGGCTTACAGAATATTCATAAGCTTATTATGTGCTGTATAAGTGTCTGATACTCTCTGCAATAAACATAGCTTGCTGATCTCATATTGAGTGTCCGAGTCTTCCCTCACCCAAGAGTATAGCATAAAATTATTAACTAAAATTGGTGATCTATTATTATTATTAAGTTGTGCTTAAAGTTATTTTTGCTGTCATGTTCAAAACAATTTTTTTTTTTTTACTGTAATGAATGAGCAATTGATCTCAAAGTCATCACAAGCCCATCAAAAAAACAAAGCTCTATTCACCGGGCAGGTCTGTGAGCTAGAGGGTAGTTAGGCTTGTACTTACCTCTTGCTGTTCATGAACCAATAAATCCTGTCAACAAAACCAGGATCTTTAGCCCACTCCTATTAAAGATTCTACAAGGATGATGGTTTGATTTGTGTTTAGAAGTTTAGATTTAAAATGGCCAGTTCAATGGATAAATAAAGACAGTTGAAGTAGTATTACTTTACTATTATTATTATTATTATTATTGGTATTAGTATTATCAGCTACTGGAAGAAACAAACCAGTAGTATCTATACTTAATTACTTCTATTTCCAGAAAACAATAAAGAAAAAGAACCAAACCAGTAAAAGTCACTTCCTACCTTTTGTATCTCAGGATGATGAATTTCTCTTGGGCACTTCTCCAATTTATCAAGACTCATAGCACTGAAAGGCAAACAAAACAGTGCTTTATAGAAGGCCAAGTGCACGTTTCAAGGCTGAACCACCAACTGATTGCAGTGACAGCAGTTACAACATGAATCAGTCCAAGGGCCTCTCTTAAATGGAATGGAATGTTTTGTGGAACTGCCATTTCTTTCCCAAAATACTAACTTCCAACACTTCCTAAACTTATTTTGCATTTTAAAAACAGAAATTAGTAAGACTCTGTGTGGACATCAGGTTTATTTCCTTCTAATGCACAGAGCTCTGTTCCATCATCCTTCACTTTGGCTCTACCCAGAATCATGGTGAGCTTTTTAGGAGTGCTCAATAATCAATTCTATTTCTTTTCCTAGTTCTCTCTCTTCTTCAATAATTAAAGGCAAGTCAAATGAAAAATGACAAGTTCAGCATCAGAGTCACACTTTTCCCCTTTGTCTGCTCAAGAACAGGCTTTAAATCCACTTATTGCTGCCATTCAACGATTCAGACTTGCAAAACCATTCTTACATGTTTTACAGGTTATCATAAAACCCACAGAACACAAGCTCTGAATTACAGGAAAAGGTACACAGGCAAATATCTAAACTGATTACTTATTTGAAAACACATACCTTAATTCAGATTGCACCCAGAATGTTTCTGTGGGACACTAAGGGAGACATATTTTGTGAGTACCCTGTAAACGAGAAAAGCTAGCATAGATTACAGGACATACTCACTTTTTCTGCATATTCAGATAGAATTATTAATAAAAACAATTAAGTTTAAAAAGAAGGAAGATAACCAAGGTAATTTTACTCAGCTATATTTACTCCCGATTTAGAGAAAAAAAAAAAGGCCGGGTGCTGCAAAGAAAAAAAAAGTGAACCACAAACGCTTACAGTAGAATTTTAAAACAATCGCTTGGATAAAAGAATCTTATGGAACGTGAAGTAGAAAAAAAGTGAAACCACTATCAGACCTGCCTATTTTCTCACCAGTGTACAAGAAAATCCTAAAAGCAGTATGAAGTCACTGCCTAAAACCGGTCATGGGATGTAACCAAGAACAATTTAGGCATTTGCTAATCTAGACAGAAACCTTTTCTGGATGCTAGTGTCAAATCACAAGTTTTGTCTTTCAGAAGCTCGACAATGCTGGAAAGCATTTTCCCCGGGGCTCGGGAGGGCAGGGGCGGAAGGGGGGGTGACTTTGCAGCTCGCACCTGTGCCATCCGAAGCACACAGCCCGCCTGCTCCCTGCGCTGGGCATTCTCCCGGCCATCTCTGGGTGTCCCGCTCAGCGCCGCTCCATCCGCTGTCACGGCACAAAGAGCCACGAGCACTAACGCAGGGAGCAGCCCCGTCATGCCGGCGATACCGCAGCGCTCCCTGCTCGCAGCGCCCAACACGCGGCGGAGCCGCCTCCGCCCGCAGCACCGGCAGCAGCCCGAGGGAGACGGCTGCAGCTCGGGGGCTCCTCCGGCGCCTCCGCCAGCCCGAGGGCAGCCGCCCCCACCGGGACCGCGGGAGCACCCGGCGCCGCTCGCCCGGGGCGGCTCCTGCAGCTCCCGGCCCGCGGCAGCAAAGCACCGCCTCGCCCTCCGCCATCGGCGGGCGGCAGCGCCCCCGCCCCCGGCACCGCTGTGTGCGGCCGAGGAACCGGGCGGACGCTCCTTCCGCGCTGCTCAGCTCCGCGCGGGCGGCCAGACGGAGGCTGCGCTCCTCCAGCGTCGCTGTCCCGCGCGGGAGAGGCGCCGGCAGCTGCGCGCGCACAGCCCCGCGCGACCGCCTGGCACGCCAGCCACTCATGTGCCGCGTCGGCCGTTGCGTCACACGCCGCGTCGGTAGCACGGCCTGCCGGGAGTTGTAGTCTCGGGCTGACAGCCACCGCTCCGTCCCCCGGGAGCCACCGGGACCTGCACTCCCTCCTGGGCATCAAACGGGTCCTTCGCCCCAGGGCGGGGAAGGACCTGAGGCAGCACCGCTCCTCCCGAATGCCCTCTCTTTTTCCTTCCAACTCTTTTTACTTTTTTCACTCTGTTTTTCACCACTTCCCTTCCCTTTTCCTTTTCCCTTTCCCTTCCCTTTCCTTTCCCCTTTCTTGTATTTCTAATCTTGGTTTACCTTTCCACCTTTAGAATAAAAAAGCAGCAGTAGAAACTTTCAGGCTACCCGAGAGTAAAAAAAAAACTCTGCAAAACGAAAATGATTTAAAGAAAACTATTTATTCCCTGGGAGCCTGAAATTTTCTACTGCTGCACGTGACACAGAGCTTTTATTCCTTCTTATAGATAGTTGATATTTTATATAAATTTATAGTTTATATTGATGCATTATATTAATAACTATATATAATATGCACCTTATTCAAAAAATATACGGGAATTATTTTTTAAATTATTTACCATATCTACTGCTACAACTTATTTTTCCTTATATTTCTAATTTTTATATAAATCTTTAATGTGTTTATGATATATTTCTATACTTATATTTCTACCTTTATATTATTTGTATTTGTAATTTTTACACTAAAACACCTGCTTTGGCAAAGAAAAAACAAAACCATCCATTATTTTAAACTACCTAAATTTTTTTTATATTTATATTTATCATAATATACAACAAATGATAGATATAGATAGATAGATAGATACATATATCACATACATATTTATATCTATTTTATATCCATTTCCTATAATATATTTAATAAAATATATGCAGTATTACGTGTATTATATACTTTACAATTCATGTTATTTTACATTTACAATTTATTATTAATTTTTGATATATCTGCATATAGTTGCAATACATTTATATATTTGTATTTTTGTTTGGGTTGTATTTACATTTATATTCTCTATTCATATATCTATAAACATACACAATACTCTATTAAAATTAGAGTAACTTATTGTAACATATAATGACTTATGTTACATGTTAAATTTTAAAAATTGACCGAATACATAAAAATAAAATTGGCCCATTCCCATTGCTACACATCTATTTCTTTTGTTTCAATATAGTTAGAGTCATAATTGCATATTTAAAATCCAATTCCTAAATGAAATGACAGAACAAACAGCATCAAATTCCCACCAATATCTTCCAAAAACATCAAGATACCTCCAACACCCAAACAAGTGTCAGCGAAAAAACAAAGAACACTCTTTTCAATAACAATTCTCATCACGACAGAAAAATGGAACCAAAATAAAAGAAAATCCTATAGAAACACACACAGAAAATTACAAAAAGTACTAAAAAAAAGTCAAACCAATCTACTAAACTCAAGACAGTGCCACTCACCCTGAACGACGTTACTAAAAAAAAATAAAAAACAACAAAATTCTACCTCTACACTAACTCAAAGAATAAACAATCCTCTGTAAAAATAACTTTAAAACCTGAACTAATTAACAAAATGGAAAAACATCTCAACCACTAAAAACTAAGAAATTAACTACCCAAATAAATAAATACTTTAAAAACCCACCATATAAATACCCATGTTTCCAAAAAAAACCCTGATAAACAATACGCAAATACATTAAAAGACAACAACAACAACAACAAAGGAAAATAAAGAAACCAACAACAAGAATAATACCAAAAAACAGATAAATCTGCAACAAAAAAATTATTCCCCACTGAATAAACCCATAGTGCCTCAAGCTATCAAAATAAAAATACCACCTAGAAACAAACACAAAGACTAAAGACAAACGTAACCATAAACAATGTCCCCCAAATTACCCGTAACCATAAAACATACACTACAATCAAACAAACCAAACAAATAAAAGCCCTGGAAGACGATAAACACACATGCAATTATCGAGATTAAAAACCCGCTGCTATGAACGACAGGACGCTACCCCAAGCCCCCCAAAACAAACACTACACACTCACGCTAATAAAAGCCACCGCAACAGAATTAAAATGCGAACCGCTGCTTCGCGCTACGACCCGTAAAAACCATTGCGCGCCCTTCTAAACATAATACCCCGGCAAAAAAATATATATCCTGTTATGAACAAAAACTCGGTTAATATTTTTTATGAGAAAAAGTTTCAAAAAGGCAGCCAGACCACTGGCCCTGCCCAAGTTCTGTGTGTTTTGTTATTGTAATCACGGGTCGTTGTCGTTAATGGTTGTTTTTGTATTAGTAAAAGCCCTGGCCGGGGCGAGGTAATGGCCCTTCTCCTGGGTGGGGACCTTGCCCGAAGCTAAGTTGTACCTTTCCCAGAATAGTGAAGACACCTGAGAAGGTGGGGGGGGGGTTATGCAAAGTGACTCGCAAGACCAGAATGCTTTGTGAGACCCCCATCTCCAAACTCATGGAGAAACCCCAAAAACAACGAGCCACCTAAGAGTTGAGAGACTAGAGTGATGTCTGGACGTGAGGAACCGAGTGCTGAGCCTGCAGAGACGCAGAACACCTTCGGACCCTCTCGCCCTGACCATGGGAGTTGACCCCGGAGCTGAGACCAGGCCGACTGAGTGAGAGAAACCAACATCTGACATCATCTTATGGGATCAGGAGACCCAAAAAGGCTCCCAAGAGGATCTGATCCCCAGCTCTGCCCCTGGTGGACAGAGCTGCGCATATCCTCCTCCTCTGAGTCGCCCTGGGAGACGACGGACGCTGCAGACCCGTCGAGCCGCCCAATCCTGAGCTGATCACTTTTTAATAAAGGCATTACACAGGAGAAGAAGTCTCCTAGCCCTGTTTATTTCATATCCGACTACAAAACCCAATCCGAAACGAACCTTTATCATCTCTACCGGCACCGAGAACCGTGCCGCTCAGGAAGAACACCATATCCCTTAGCGGACACCCGCTGCAAACCGAACCCAGCGATGCCATCAACGCCTCCAAAGCGCCTCCGAGCCACGGCACCGCCGAACTTGGAGCGGCCGAACCCCGCGCTCGCTGCCGGCCCCGGACGGAGCGCGGCTCCCGGCAGGAAAGCGGCTCCTGTGGCGGCTGCTCCGGCACGCGGGGCCGGCGCCGCCCCGGGGAGCCCCGCCCGCTGCCCCTGCCCGGCGGGGCCGGCACCGGGCCCGGGGCTACCGGCGGCGCCCGAGCCCCGCGCCCGGAGCGGACGGAGCGGCCGGCACCGCCCGGGCCGGCGCAGCAGCGCCCGCGCCGCCTCTGCCGCCCTTGGCCGGCCCGGCCCGGCTCCGCTCGGCTCCGCACGGCTCGCACCGGCGCGGCTCCGCCACTGCCGCCCTCGGCCGGCCCGGCCGCGCCGAATCCCCCGTGCGCCCCGGCAGCTGCCCGGGCCGTGCCAGCAGCGCTCCCGAGCGGGAACGTTCCGGGCCGGGCCGCGGGCACGGGGAGCGCCCTCCAAGGCAGCGGTACAGCCCCATTGCAGCCCTGCAAACGCTGCCGGAGCTGCGGCTTCCCGCAACCAACCCCGAAACCGCAGACGGGGCGCACCTCACTTCAACAAGGGCAAAGAAATGTGTTCTCCCCTAAAATTTCACCCCCTAGGAGAGCAGAAAAGTAGGGGCGCTCCCCAAATGAAAGCCTTCGACTGATGGGAAAGGGCGATTTCGACCTCCATTCAAACCCTTGAAAAGGAGGGACACCAGGGCTGCCCCCGCCATTTAAACCCGAGGGTGGTGCAAATGGGGTGGCTGCCTTCAAATCAAACCCATAATACCACAAGAATACTTTTCCCATTCCCCTTAGAATAGAACCCCCGGGATACCCCTAACAGCCTGCAAAAGGCAGCTTTTCCTGCAATCAACACCTTTAAAACCACAAGTCAAGAGGGATCCCCTCAGGTCAAACGCAGACAATAAAAGAAGAGGAGCTGCTTCCTTCTCCTTAATCCCTTTTGTCTTCATAAGCTCCATTTGTGTTCCTGGGGAACCGGGGAGGGACTGGCAAGATGAAATTGCAAAGGGGAAGGAGAAAATTCCCCGCTCCGAACCCACACGGGCTCACCTGTTCGGCTGCTGCTCCCCGGCACAAAGATTCGTCCCTCGGCGCCTCCTTTAAGCGATGCTCCACGTACCCAAGCGCGGATCCAGGTGGTGCCCCCGACCCTGTGGGAAGCTCTCGCAGTCCTTCCATGAGACAGCGCCGGGAGTGCCCCATAAACCCCTCCACTCAGCAGCTCCATGCAAAAGGGAGCTGAGGCAAAGCCTCCCCCTAAAACAGCCTCGCCCCGGCAGGAGCCGGCCCCTCATCATCCTCACACTCACACCTGGGCTGCTCCGAGCCCCCATCATCCTCACACTCACACCTGGGCTGCTCCGAGCCCCCATCATCCTCACACTCACACCTGGGCTGCTCCGAGCCCCCATCATCATTACAGCTGACACCTGGGCTGCTCCGAGCCCCAATCATATATTTTTCATATTTATATTCGCATTTATATTTAGAATTTATATTACTCTATAATAAAAATTATATTATATATTGCATCTCTTCATGTTACTTGCATAGATTTCTATTTCTATTCATAGTTTGGTATTATATCTTTATATCTCTATATATTTATTATATATTTCTGTATGTCGATTTACATTTCTATAGTACTTATATTATTTAAAATAAAACCCCTGCCTCTAACGAAATAAAAAGCAAAGACACCCCTTTCTTTAAAACACATTTAAAATTTTAAAAATAATTTTGTTTGTCATAATTTTGTTCACATCTATATTTGTAATTTTCATTTGTTATATTTATAGATATTATATATATTGGAGAGAATACCTTTTTATATAATAATAGATATATTCTTTTGACACAATAGATTTCTTTTACTTATATTTATATGTATTAAATATTTATTGATATCGACATATATATGATATATTTGCATTTCTAGTTTTATATTTTTTATGAAATCTCCAGCCTATACCCCAATAAAAGCCAACCAATCCCCAATCTATTTAAACTATATTTAAACATGAATCCTGTCACGGCTGCATTGCACAGCAGTGCCCCAAGCTAATCTGACACTTGTTCATCTCCTGGACCTGAATCTGAACCCGCTCACCTTGATCGCACCTGGCAGAACCATTTTCGTACCTTTTTCTGGCATGTCTTGGTTTTGTTTTCTTTTGTCTTGAGTTTTTGTGGCCTTTATTGCCTCTCTTTTTTTCTGGCACTTCTTGGGGTTTTTTCTTCGTTTCTTCTTGCCCATCTTGGTGTTTTTTCTGGTTTTTCCTTGCCCCCCTTGGGGGTTTTTTTCAGGTTTTTTTTTTTTTTTCCTGGGTTTTCCTTTTCTGGATTTTTTCTTCGCCATCTTAGTTTTTTGTTGCGATTTTTTTTCTTGCCCATCTTGGGGTTTTCCTCTGGTCTGTTTTCAGGGATTTTTCTTGCCCATCTTCCTTTTTTTTTTTTTTTGTTGGTTTTTCTTTTCTTTTCTTCTTCTATTTTTTTTCCCCCTAGGTTTCTCCTTGCCCTCCTGGTTTTTGGGTTTTTTTATCTTCCTTCCTTCCTTCCTTCCTTCCTTCCTTCCTTCCTTCCTTCCTTCCTTCCTTCCTTCCTTCCTTCCTTCCTTCCTTCCTTCCTTCCTTCCTTCCTTCCTTCCTTCCTTCCTTCCTTCCTTCCTCTCCTTCCTCTCCTTCCTCTCCTTCCTTCCTCTCCTTCCTCTCCTTCCTCTCCTTCCTCTCCTTCCTCTCCTTCCTCTCCTTCCTCTCCTTCCTCTCCTTCCTCTCCTTCCTCTCCTTCCTTCCTCTCCTTCCTTCCTCTCCTTCCTTCCTCTCCTTCCTTCTTTTTTCCTTTCATTTCCTTTCCTTATTTTCTTTTTTTCTTTTTCTTTCTTTCTTTCCCTGCATTTCTAATCTTGGTTTTCCTTTCTAGCTTTAGAATAAAAAAGCAGCAGTAGTAACTTTCAGGCTACCTGGGAGTAAAAAAACCTCCAAAACGAAAATGATTTAAAGAAAACGATTTATTCCCTGGGAGCCTGAAATTTTCTACTGCTGCACATGACATAGAGCTTTTATTCCTTTTTATAGATAGTTGATATTTTATACTTTATACAGCGCCCCCTGCCGTGTGCACCGGCGCTCTGCAGGCACAGCGATCCCTGCCGTCTGCACAGGCGCACTGCATGCAGAGCGCTGCGGCGTCGTTCGGTTCTGTTTAATGAAACTCGGCTGAATTCGGCGTGGTTCGGCTCTTGGTCTAAACTCGTTTCAGTTCGGCTCTTCGGCTAAACTCGGTCGTATTCGGCACATTGTCTAAATGCGGCTCAAGTCGGCTACACTCGGCTATCGGTTCCAGTCGGCTATCATCGGCTCTTGGTGTAAACTCGGCTGTTTTCGGCCGCACTGGGCTCTTCGGCTCAACTCGGCTGTTTTCGGCCACACTCGGCTCTTCGGTGAAACACGGCTGTTTTCGGCCGCACTCGGCTCTTCGGGGAAACTCGGCTTTTTCCGGCCACACTCGGCTCTTCGGGGAAACTCGGCTCTTTCCGGCCACACTCGGCTCTTCGGGGAAACTCGGCTCTTTCCGGCCACACTCGACTCTTCGGCTCTTCGGAACTATTCGGCCCGGCTCGGCTCCCTCAGGGCGGGAAAGCGGACGTGAGAGGACCCCGGCACAGCGAGGCGTTTACCCAGATGCCTCTCACAAACCCGCCAAAATACGCCCGCCCGCGGAGCCCCTGAGCCCACAGCATGTCTCGGGTACACATGAAACGCCACAGAAAAATCCGTCGGGGCCGCCATGACGTCGGTATTCCGTGCAGGCAGTGCAGTTAAACACCCACACGGTCCTCCACTTCCCCGCCCTTTTCGCCGCCATGCTGAGAAGGTCAAACAAAACTCCGCGACATCGCCCACGCGCCACTCCCAAGCTGGCCGCCTCTCGCTGCACGCCTGCAGTACCGCGCTCTGCCCACAAGGCGGCAGCACTGCCGCCCGCCCCAGCCGGGGGCGCAGCGCGCCTCGGGGCTGCGGCAGCGAAGGCGGCAAAAAAGAACAGGGGCGACCCCCGCCGAAAACTGCTCTGAAATAAATGCCCCAAAACAACCGGGAAGAGGGAAAAAAACCGTCTGCCTCTAATCTAATAGGATAAAAGACAAAGCAAAACAAAACACAACACAAAAAAAATTATTAAAAAAAATATTTAAATATTTTTAAAAATATTTTTTCATATTAATATTCACATTTCTATTTACAACGTATATTGATGTACACTGTCCATTTATACATTTCTTTTTATAAATACATTTCTATTCCATATTGCATATATCCCTAAAACTTAAATTTATTTGCATATTTTTATAAATATTTTCACATAGTAAGTATACATTTCTGTTACGATTTTTACTTCGGTAACACTTGGATTATTTAAAATAAAACCTTTGCCTCCATCCACATTAAAGCCAAAAAGAACCCCTTTCTTCCAAACTGTACTTAAATATTTTATAAAATTCTATTTTTCAGGTTCATATTCACATTTACATTTAAAATGTATACTTATGTATACTGTTATTTGTATTCTTCATTACATCACTTCCTATTATTTGTATTTATTTATATTTTGTGTTTATATATATATTTATATCTTGATTGTATATCTCAATATTTAGAAATATATAACAATATCTACATTCATACTATTTAAAATAAAAACCCTGCCTCTAACACAACAATAAAAAAAAACCGAACCCTTTCTTTTAAAAAATATTTAAATAGATTTTATCCTAATGTTCAATTGTTATATTCATATTTGTATTTATAATGTATATTAATGTATATTGCTTACTTATATATTTATCTTTACCAATGTCAATTTATAAATAAATTTATATTCTATATTACATCCGATGCGAGTAGGTATTTATATTTTTTATATTTTTTTATTCATATTTTTATATGGATTAAATATTTCTGCGTCAAGATTTTTACTTCTGGAACACGTATAATATTCAAATTAAAAACCCTGCCTCTACTTAAATAAAAGCCAAAACATTCCATTTCTTTTAAACGATATTTACATATTTTTATATTTATATTCCCATTTATAATTTATATTGCCATTTAATGTTATTTATATTCCATGCCACAACTCCTCATATTACTTACATATATTTATATTTAAATTTATATTCATAGTTTAGCAATTTCTCTTTATATATTTATTATATATTTCTATCTTAAGATCCACATTTCTATATTGCTTATATTATTTAAAATAAAACTCCTGCCTCTAACCAAATAAAAACCAAGGACACCCCTTTATTTGAACCAGATTTAAAATTTACGAAGTAAATTTATTTTTCAAAATTATAATGATATTTATATGGATATTTTTATTTATTTTATGCATAGATTTTATCTATATTAGAGGGAATACCTTCTAATATAATCATAGAAATATATTTTCTGTATTATACATATTTTCTTACTTATATTTGTTTAAATTAAATATGTATAGATATTTGTATTTCTATATATATTTGTATATCTGAATTTATATTTTATTGCTATCATTTAAAAACCCCAGCCTATACCCTAATAAAACTGCCCAATTTACTTTAACTCTATTTAAATATTTTTATATTTACAATCTATATTTATATATCTTTGTGTATATATATATAAAATAGACTATCATTTATCTATATGATAACATGTTACAATTATATACCATATATTATAGTTTTATGTATGTATCTGTTATCTATATTTATGTTTACCACTCTAATTTTATATTTATTTTTAAATGTATATTTATTTCTATTTTCATCTCTACATTAAACCATGTCAGTTCATTAACCCGACGCACCAGAGCCACAACAATACTGTACCTTTGTCAGCACCGGCACGCAGCACACGCCCATCCCATCGCAGCACAGCAAAACAAAACCTATTTCTGTTACTAATGGAACAAACATGCCACAACGTCACTGAACCCTAATAAAAACTCAAATAAACCTAACTGTAAATAAATTTTAAATCCCACTATAAAGTAGCCCAAAACCTCCGCACATGCTCATCATAAACTTCCTCCTAAACCAGTATCTCAAAAACCCCAAAAAACTCAAACACACCTTGAAAATGACACAACTGCTAATAAAAACAAACACCCATTAAAAATTAAATCAAACCAACGCACTAGACTCAAAACTGCACAACTGACCCTAAACATTACTAAAAAAAGTCCCCAAAGCTCTACCTTTATGTTAATGCACAAATAATAACATGTAATCTATAAAAGTTATTTCAAAAAATTAAAAAAAATAATTAAAACCATGAAAATAAAAAACCTAAACTATTAAAATATTAAAAAATATCACTACCTAAATTAAAAAACATATTGCCTATAAAAACCCACCATATAAATGCCCCTGTCCCAAAAAATAAAAATAAAAAAAGCTATTGAACCACAAAGAAATCAGAACTTAGGAACACCAAAACCATAATGTTCAAGAACTCACACCACATCCCTTATCATACACCAACTACAAACAAGATAAAGCAATACAATGAATTCTTAAAAACCACCTTAAAACCACTACATTGAAAAACATTTCAAAAATTAAAAACTGCATCTAACAAAAGCCATCTAATAAATTCACACCCAAAACTCCAGCAGCCCAGCTGGCCCTACCAAAGCTCTAGGTTCATACATACAGTAAACAAAACCAAAATCCCAGTAATACCCATCAGAAATCTATGAAAGAACCCTACTGAAATTAATCCTGCCTCAAATACAAACCAACCCATCCAGAAAGTCAGCTTCACTCAAAAAACAATTTACACAGAGTTAATAATACCAAGAAATGAAACAACACACCATATACCACCAATGAATATCATAGTGAAGGAAAAAAAAAACACTACATTTTTTCCTTTTTGTTTTTTAAACTAACTTCTTTTATTAGCTAGAACAAAAGATTTTGCCAGGACTGTAACAACAACAACAACCTCTTTTTCTTCTTCTCCTTCTGAGATGTCCCTTCTCACTCCCAAATTCCTCTCAACTCCTGAGTTTACATCCAAGCAAAAAGCAAAATTCGTGCACTCGTCCCTCCGATGCTCCTGTCAGATTCTCTCTTTCCCTCCACATCTTCTTACACTTTCAGTCTTCACGCTGTCCCGCCGTGATGAGTCTGACAGAAGAATTGGCACATGTTAACAGAGCATTTCCCTCCCTCCCTCCGCTTTCCTCAGCGCATTTCAATCCATCCCAGGCCTGCAGTGATGCACGCTCACCCCAAAGCTCACAGCAAGCGTGCAGCAGCTCAGGCTCACTCGGCTCCAGGGCCCAGAGCCTGCAGGCCCTGCAGCTGCCACACGGATGGACCTGGTTCCCTCCCCGGCGGCCCAGAGGGAAACCTGAGGGCAGGCGTCCACCCCGAGGGGGCACCCGCAGCCCCGGGCAGGCATGGAGTCGCCGGCTGCTCTCTGGGGACGACACCCTCCCTGCAGGCCACACTGCCTCGGCCTCTCCCTCCCTGGGGGACAGGCACCTCCAGGGTCTGTGACCAGCCCCCTTCCGTCAGCATCCAGGGGCTCTGTCAGAGCCAGAGGGCTCAATTCGTGGTGAGTACCGATGGCACACAAACGGCAGCCCGAGGAAATCGTGTTCTGGCCTCTAAGTGCTTGGGACAGGGTCTGATTTTTTGTTTTGTACTTGTATAAGATTAGTACAACAGGGCTCTGATGGATGACATGGCAACAGAGAATTAAAAACTCCTCGACAGGATTACATCAACTTCAAGGAAAAGACAAAAGCTTAGGACCCTTCTGAAATCTACTTTTAATCCAAAGCACGGGGATTGTCAGCATGCTGCACCTTCCAGCTTTTCAAAGCAGCTTACCTCTGAAGACCAGGAAACATTGATTTCTACAGAAACAATGGGCAACCCCCAGGCTAATGTCAGCACTACTGTTTAATAGGGGACCTGCCAGCGTGCCAGTCCAGCTTCAAGTGTGCTTTACTTCAGTCTAACGTCCCCACAAAATTCTTCTCACATCTTCCAACCCTGAAATCTTATTTTCCCCTAAATCTTCTCTTCATTAGCAATTTCCAAGTAACATGGTATTTTTACAACATTCAAAAATGTCATGCTGGACTGTGCTAGAGAGTAATCTGCAAATATAAGCTTAGCAAAGTTTGAATTGACTTGAACAGAGAAAAAACCTACAAGTGAACACCTACACCTGCCTACAAAGAGCTAACAAGCCCCTGGCAGCTGCCAGCATCAAAGCACAGCGGATGTTTCTAATACAGGGTAAGGATAACAACATCACCTTCTGTTCTCTCCAGCTTCTTTTCCCTGCAGTCATATTTTGCTTCTTATGATTTTTTTAGTCTCTGTATCTTCTTGGACAGCACCGAGCCCGATGACAAGGATACGAGAGTCTTTCCCTGCCGGACGGAGAGAACCAGGAAAACAGTTAAAATAAGAACAGGGCAGTTTGAAATTCGTACTTGCAACGAGAAGCAGCGCCTAACCAACAGAACAAAAGTAAACAAAGCACGACACCTCCCTGGGGACAGAAGACTTATAAACTCTCCAGGATTCACAATTCTAGCCACCAACCCCTTCAGGACAGCAGGCAAGTGTCCCCTGGGGTGGTGCTGCACCAAAGAACCATCTGAGAGGTTCCAAAGAGTGAAATGCACAATATTTTGCAAAGACAAAAAATCCTGCAAAATAACAAAAATACAATAGATGTAAACTACAGGGCAAGAGTACAAGTGTTCACTTTAAGAGCTGGAACCATCCAGGTGAGCACCTGATAACTGGATCCTCACCAGAGTTTGAACCCTTCAGGACACAGAAGGGTTTTCCCCAGGAATTTCACAGACTGAGTTTTGATAGAAGCACGCTCGCCGGATTCTCAGAAATGTCGCCCATTCTCCAGGTGTCTGGAGAGAACTGCAAATGGCTCTCACGTAGTTGGAGCTGGTTCTGTAAGGTCTCAGGGTGAATTTCACCAGATGCAACTGAATTGGGCAACTCCCAGTGAGACAGAGGGAACCCAAAGCTTGTTTTACCCAAACCTTGGGTAAGCAGAGCTGCAGCAAATACTGAGGAAACAGACATAACAGGGTAAAAATAATAAAACTATTGCTTTTTCTTTAATCTTGCCTTTTTTTTTTTTTTTAATTCAGATGAGCAAAACAATGAAGGAGAAGGTGAAAAACTCACCATTACTGAACATTTCATCATCTCTAAGCTGAGCATCCTTAGCATAGAGGACTCCAGAGTTAAAATTCACTGATCCCTGGGAAATAAAACCAAATATATGACAAACAGTCAAACAGAAGGCGTAAAAATTTGTTTCCTCTACGGACTTTCAAGTACGTATCTTTGTATATATCCTACACATTACAACATACACTTTACACCATCTCCTAATATATAATAATTTACCTTTAAACTTTGATAGTATAGTGTGGAGAAATGGCTCCATGACAGAGGTCACGCAGACATTCGCTCGTTAGCCGACCAGGAGCTGGGAAAGTACCGAACACAGGTATTTTTGAGTTTTGCACCTGCAAGATAGCGTGTGCCTGGGCCTAGCTGGGTAGGATAACAAGTAGACAGAGAGACGTGGGAAATAGGGAATGTAGGCCCAAAGGAATGAGGAAGAGTTGATGGTATAGTTTAACCAATAGATCGCTTGGCTTACAGAATATTCATAAGCTTATTATGTGCTGTATAAGTGTCTGATACTCTCTGCAATAAACATAGCTTGCTGATCTCATATTGAGTGTCCGAGTCTTCCCTCACCCAAGAGTATAGCATAAAATTATTAACTAAAATTGGTGATCTATTATTATTATTAAGTTGTGCTTAAAGTTATTTTTGCTGTCATGTTCAAAACAATTTTTTTTTTTTTACTGTAATGAATGAGCAATTGATCTCAAAGTCATCACAAGCCCATCAAAAAAACAAAGCTCTATTCACCGGGCAGGTCTGTGAGCTAGAGGGTAGTTAGGCTTGTACTTACCTCTTGCTGTTCATGAACCAATAAATCCTGTCAACAAAACCAGGATCTTTAGCCCACTCCTATTAAAGATTCTACAAGGATGATGGTTTGATTTGTGTTTAGAAGTTTAGATTTAAAATGGCCAGTTCAATGGATAAATAAAGACAGTTGAAGTAGTATTACTTTACTATTATTATTATTATTATTATTGGTATTAGTATTATCAGCTACTGGAAGAAACAAACCAGTAGTATCTATACTTAATTACTTCTATTTCCAGAAAACAATAAAGAAAAAGAACCAAACCAGAAAAAGTCACTTCCTACCTTTTGTATCTCAGGATGATGAATTTCTCTTGGGCACTTCTCCAATTTATCAAGACTCATAGCACTGAAAGGCAAACAAAACAGTGCTTTATAGAAGGCCAAGTGCACGTTTCAAGGCTGAACCACCAACTGATTGCAGTGACAGCAGTTACAACATGAATCAGTCCAAGGGCCTCTCTTAAATGGAATGGAATGTTTTGTGGAACTGCCATTTCTTTCCCAAAATACTAACTTCCAACACTTCCTAAACTTATTTTGCATTTTAAAAACAGAAATTAGTAAGACTCTGTGTGGACATCAGGTTTATTTCCTTCTAATGCACAGAGCTCTGTTCCATCATCCTTCACTTTGGCTCTACCCAGAATCATGGTGAGCTTTTTAGGAGTGCTCAATAATCAATTCTATTTCTTTTCCTAGTTCTCTCTCTTCTTCAATAATTAAAGGCAAGTCAAATGAAAAATGACAAGTTCAGCATCAGAGTCACACTTTTCCCCTTTGTCTGCTCAAGAACAGGCTTTAAATCCACTTATTGCTGCCTTCAACGATTCAGACTTGCAAAACCATTCTTACATGTTTTACAGGTTTATCATAAAACCCACAGAACACAAGCTCTGAATTACAGGAAAAGGTACACAGGCAAATATCTAAACTGATTACTTATTTGAAAACACATACCTTAATTCAGATTGCACCCAGAATGTTTCTGTGGGACACTAAGGGAGACATATTTTGTGAGTACCCTGTAAACGAGAAAAGCTAGCATAGATTACAGGACATACTCACTTTTTCTGCATATTCAGATAGAATTATTAATAAAAACAATTAAGTTTAAAAAGAAGGAAGATAACCAAGGTAATTTTACTCAGCTATATTTACTCCCGATTTAGAGAAAAAAAAAAAGGCCCGGGTGCTGCAAAGAAAAAAAAAGTGAACCACAAACGCTTACAGTAGAATTTTAAAACAATCGCTTGGATAAAAGAATCTTATGGAACGTGAAGTAGAAAAAAAGTGAAACCACTATCAGACCTGCCTATTTTCTCACCAGTGTACAAGAAAATCCTAAAAGCAGTATGAAGTCACTGCCTAAAACCGGTCATGGGATGTAACCAAGAACAATTTAGGCATTTGCTAATCTAGACAGAAACCTTTTCTGGATGCTAGTGTCAAATCACAAGTTTTGTCTTTCAGAAGCTCGACAATGCTGGAAAGCATTTTCCCCGGGGCTCGGGAGGGCAGGGGCGGAAGGGGGGGTGGCTTTGCAGCTCGCACCTGTGCCATCCGAAGCATACAGCCCGCCCGCTCCCTGCGCTGGGCATTCTCCCGGCCATCTCTGGCTTTACCGCCCAGCGCCGCTCCATCCGCTGTCACGGCACAAAGAGCCACGAGCACTAACGCAGGCAGCAGCCCCGTCATGCCGGCGATACCGCAGCGCTCCCTGCTCGCAGCGCCCAACACGCGGCGGAGCCGCCTCCGCCCGCAGCACCGGCAGCAGCCCGAGGGAGACGGCTGCAGCTCGGGGGCTCCTCCGGCGCCTCCGCCAGCCCGAGGGCAGCCGCCCCACCGGGACCGCGGGAGCACCCGGCGCCGCTCGCCCGGGGCGGCTCCTGCAGCTCCCGGCCCGCGGCAGCAAAGCACCGCCTCGCCCTCCGCCATCGGCGGGCGGCAGCGCCCCCGCCCCCGGCACCGCTGTGTGCGGCCGAGGAACCGGGCGGACGCTCCTTCCGCGCTGCTCAGCTCCGCGCGGGCGGCCAGACGGAGGCTGCGCTCCTCCAGCGTCGCTGTCCCGCGCGGGAGAGGCGCCGGCAGCTGCGCGCGCACAGCCCCGCGCGACCGCCTGGCACGCCAGCCACTCATGTGCCGCGTCGGCCGTTGCGTCACACGCCGCGTCGGTAGCACGGCCTGCCGGGAGTTGTAGTCTCGGGCTGACAGCCACCGCTCCGTCCCCCGGGAGCCACCGGGACCTGCACTCCCTCCTGGGCATCAAACGGGTCCTTCGCCCCAGGGCGGGGAAGGACCTGAGGCAGCACCGCTCCTCCCGAATGCCCTCTCTTTTTCCTTCCAACTCTTTTTACTTTTTTCACTCTGTTTTTCACCACTTCCCTTCCCTTTTCCTTTTCCCTTTCCCTTCCCTTTCCTTTCCCCTTTCTTGTATTTCTAATCTTGGTTTACCTTTCCACCTTTAGAATAAAAAAGCAGCAGTAGAAACTTTCAGGCTACCCGAGAGTAAAAAAAAAACTCTGCAAAACGAAAATGATTTAAAGAAAACTATTTATTCCCTGGGAGCCTGACATTTTCTACTGCTGCACGTGACACAGAGCTTTTATTCCTTCTTATAGATAGTTGATATTTTATATAAATTTATAGTTTATATTGATGCATTATATTAATAACTATATATAATATGCACCTTATTCAAAAAATATACGGGAATTATTTTTTAAATTATTTACCATATCTACTGCTACAACTTATTTTTCCTTATATTTCTAATTTTTATATAAATCTTTAATGTGTTTATGATATATTTCTATACTTATATTTCTACCTTTATATTATTTGTATTTGTAATTTTTACACTAAAACACCTGCTTTGGCAAAGAAAAAACAAAACCATCCATTATTTTAAACTACCTAAATTTTTTTTATATTTATATTTATCATAATATACAACAAATGATAGATATAGATAGATAGATAGATAGATACATATATCACATACATATTTATATCTATTTTATATCCATTTCCTATAATATATTTAATAAAATATATGCAGTATTACGTGTATTATATACTTTACAATTCATGTTATTTTACATTTACAATTTATTATTAATTTTTGATATATCTGCATATAGTTGCAATACATTTATATATTTGTATTTTTGTTTGGGTTGTATTTACATTTATATTCTCTATTCATATATCTATAAACATACACAATACTCTATTAAAATTAGAGTAACTTATTGTAACATATAATGACTTATGTTACATGTTAAATTTTAAAAATTGACCGAATATATAAAAATAAAATTGGCCCATTCCCATTGCTACACATCTATTTCTTTTGTTTCAATATAGTTAGAGTCATAATTGCATATTTAAAATCCAATTCCTAAATGAAATGACAGAACAAACAGCATCAAATTCCCACCAATATCTTCCAAAAACATCAAGATACCTCCAACACCCAAACAAGTGTCAGCGAAAAAACAAAGAACACTCTTTTCAATAACAATTCTCATCACGACAGAAAAATGGAACCAAAATAAAAGAAAATCCTATAGAAACACACACAGAAAATTACAAAAAGTACTAAAAAAAAGTCAAACCAATCTACTAAACTCAAGACAGTGCCACTCACCCTGAACGACGTTACTAAAAAAAAATAAAAAACAACAAAATTCTACCTCTACACTAACTCAAAGAATAAACAATCCTCTGTAAAAATAACTTTAAAACCTGAACTAATTAACAAAATGGAAAAACATCTCAACCACTAAAAACTAAGAAATTAACTACCCAAATAAATAAATACTTTAAAAACCCACCATATAAATACCCATGTTTCCAAAAAAAACCCTGATAAACAATACGCAAATACATTAAAAGACAACAACAACAACAACAAAGGAAAATAAAGAAACCAACAACAAGAATAATACCAAAAAACAGATAAATCTGCAACAAAAAAATTATTCCCCACTGAATAAACCCATAGTGCCTCAAGCTATCAAAATAAAAATACCACCTAGAAACAAACACAAAGACTAAAGACAAACGTAACCATAAACAATGTCCCCCAAATTACCCGTAACCATAAAACATACACTACAATCAAACAAACCAAACAAATAAAAGCCCTGGAAGACGATAAACACACATGCAATTATCGAGATTAAAAACCCGCTGCTATGAACGACACGACGCTACCCCAAGCCCCCCAAAACAAACACTACACACTCACGCTAATAAAAGCCACCGCAACAGAATTAAAATGCGAACCGCTGCTTCGCGCTACGACCCGTAAAAACCATTGCGCGCCCTTCTAAACATAATACCCCGGCAAAAAAATATATATCCTGTTATGAACAAAAACTCGGTTAATATTTTTTATGAGAAAAAGTTTCAAAAAGGCAGCCAGACCACTGGCCCTGCCCAAGTTCTGTGTGTTTTGTTATTGTAATCACGGGTCGTTGTCGTTAATGGTTGTTTTTGTATTAGTAAAAGCCCTGGCCGGGGCGAGGTAATGGCCCTTCTCCTGGGTGGGGACCTTGCCCGAAGCTAAGTTGTACCTTTCCCAGAATAGTGAAGACACCTGAGAAGGTGGGGGGGGGGTTATGCAAAGTGACTCGCAAGACCAGAATGCTTTGTGAGACCCCCATCTCCAAACTCATGGAGAAACCCCAAAAACAACGAGCCACCTAAGAGTTGAGAGACTAGAGTGATGTCTGGACGTGAGGAACCGAGTGCTGAGCCTGCAGAGACGCAGAACACCTTCGGACCCTCTCGCCCTGACCATGGGAGTTGACCCCGGAGCTGAGACCAGGCCGACTGAGTGAGAGAAACCAACATCTGACACCATCTTATGGGATCAGGAGACCCAAAAAGGCTCCCAAGAGGATCTGATCCCCAGCTCTGCCCCTGGTGGACAGAGCTGCGCATATCCTCCTCCTCTGAGTCGCCCTGGGAGACGACGGACGCTGCAGACCCGTCGAGCCGCCCAATCCTGAGCTGATCACTTTTTAATAAAGGCATTACACAGGAGAAGAAGTCTCCTGGCCCTGTTTATTTCATATCCGACTACAAAACCCAATCCGAAACGAACCTTTATCATCTCTACCGGCACCGAGAACCGTGCCGCTCAGGAAGAACACCATATCCCTTAGCGGACACCCGCTGCAAACCGAACCCAGCGATGCCATCAACGCCTCCAAAGCGCCTCCGAGCCACGGCACCGCCGAACTTGGAGCGGCCGAACCCCGCGCTCGCTGCCGGCCCCGGACGGAGCGCGGCTCCCGGCAGGAAAGCGGCTCCTGTGGCGGCTGCTCCGGCACGCGGGGCCGGCGCCGCCCCGGGGAGCCCCGCCCGCTGCCCCTGCCCGGCGGGGCCGGCACCGGGCCCGGGGCTACCGGCGGCGCCCGAGCCCCGCGCCCGGAGCGGACGGAGCGGCCGGCACCGCCCGGGCCGGCGCAGCAGCGCCCGCGCCGCCTCTGCCGCCCTTGGCCGGCCCGGCCCGGCTCCGCTCGGCTCCGCACGGCTCGCACCGGCGCGGCTCCGCCACTGCCGCCCTCGGCCGGCCCGGCCGCGCCGAATCCCCCGTGCGCCCCGGCAGCTGCCCGGGCCGTGCCAGCAGCGCTCCCGAGCGGGAACGTTCCGGGCCGGGCCGCGGGCACGGGCAGCGCCCTCCAATGCAGCGGCACAGCCCCATTGCAGCCCTGCAAACGCTGCCGGAGCTGCGGCTTCCCGCAACCAACCCCGAAACCGCAGACGGGGCGCACCTCACTTCAACAAGGGCAAAGAAATGTGTTCTCCCCTAAAATTTCACCCCCTAGGAGAGCAGAAAAGTAGGGGCGCTCCCCAAATGAAAGCCTTCGACTGATGGGAAAGGGCGATTTCGACCTCCATTCAAACCCTTGAAAAGGAGGGACACCAGGGCTGCCCCCGCCATTTAAACCCGAGGGTGGTGCAAATGGGGTGGCTGCCTTCAAATCAAACCCATAATACCACAAGAATACTTTTCCCATTCCCCTTAGAATAGAACCCCCGGGATACCCCTAACAGCCTGCAAAAGGCAGCTTTTCCTGCAATCAACACCTTTAAAACCACAAGTCAAGAGGGATCCCCTCAGGTCAAACGCAGACAATAAAAGAAGAGGAGCTGCTTCCTTCTCCTTAATCCCTTTTGTCTTCATAAGCTCCATTTGTGTTCCTGGGGAACCGGGGAGGGACTGGCAAGATGAAATTGCAAAGGGGAAGGAGAAAATTCCCCGCTCCGAACCCACACGGGCTCACCTGTTCGGCTGCTGCTCCCCGGCACAAAGATTCGTCCCTCGGCGCCTCCTTTAAGCGATGCTCCACGTACCCAAGCGCGGATCCAGGTGGTGCCCCCGACCCTGTGGGAAGCTCTCGCAGTCCTTCCATGAGACAGCGCCGGGAGTGCCCCATAAACCCCTCCACTCAGCAGCTCCATGCAAAAGGGAGCTGAGGCAAAGCCTCCCCCTAAAACAGCCTCGCCCCGGCAGGAGCCGGCCCCTCATCATCCTCACACTCACACCTGGGCTGCTCCGAGCCCCCATCATCCTCACACTCACACCTGGGCTGCTCCGAGCCCCCATCATCCTCACACTCACACCTGGGCTGCTCCGAGCCCCCATCATCATTACAGCTGACACCTGGGCTGCTCCGAGCCCCAATCATATATTTTTCATATTTATATTCGCATTTATATTTAGAATTTATATTACTCTATAATAAAAATTATATTATATATTGCATCTCTTCATGTTACTTGCATAGATTTCTATTTCTATTCATAGTTTGGTATTATATCTTTATATCTCTATATATTTATTATATATTTCTGTATGTCGATTTACATTTCTATAGTACTTATATTATTTAAAATAAAACCCCTGCCTCTAACGAAATAAAAAGCAAAGACACCCCTTTCTTTAAAACACATTTAAAATTTTAAAAATAATTTTGTTTGTCATAATTTTGTTCACATCTATATTTGTAATTTTCATTTGTTATATTTATAGATATTATATATATTGGAGAGAATACCTTTTTATATAATAATAGATATATTCTTTTGACACAATAGATTTCTTTTACTTATATTTATATGTATTAAATATTTATTGATATCGACATATATATGATATATTTGCATTTCTAGTTTTATATTTTTTATGAAATCTCCAGCCTATACCCCAATAAAAGCCAACCAATCCCCAATCTATTTAAACTATATTTAAACATGAATCCTGTCACGGCTGCATTGCACAGCAGTGCCCCAAGCTAATCTGACACTTGTTCATCTCCTGGACCTGAATCTGAACCCGCTCACCTTGATCGCACCTGGCAGAACCATTTTCGTACCTTTTTCTGGCATGTCTTGGTTTTGTTTTCTTTTGTCTTGAGTTTTTGTGGCCTTTATTGCCTCTCTTTTTTTCTGGCACTTCTTGGGGTTTTTTCTTCGTTTCTTCTTGCCCATCTTGGTGTTTTTTCTGGTTTTTCCTTGCCCCCCTTGGGGGTTTTTTTCAGGTTTTTTTTTTTTTTCCTGGGTTTTCCTTTTCTGGATTTTTTCTTCGCCATCTTAGTTTTTTGTTGCGATTTTTTTTCTTGCCCATCTTGGGGTTTTCCTCTGGTCTGTTTTCAGGGATTTTTCTTGCCCATCTTCCTTTTTTTTTTTTTTTTTGTTGGTTTTTCTTTTCTTTTCTTCTTCTATTTTTTTTCCCCCTAGGTTTCTCCTTGCCCTCCTGGTTTTTGGGTTTTTTTATCTTCTTATCTTCCTTCCTTCCTTCCTTCCTTCCTTCCTTCCTTCCTTCCTCTCCTTCCTCTCCTTCCTTCCTCTCCTTCCTCTCCTTCCTTCCTCTCCTTCCTTCTTTTTTCCTTTCATTTCCTTTCCTTATTTTCTTTTTTTCTTTTTCTTTCTTTCTTTCCCTGCATTTCTAATCTTGGTTTTCCTTTCTAGCTTTAGAATAAAAAAGCAGCAGTAGTAACTTTCAGGCTACCTGGGAGTAAAAAAACCTCCAAAACGAAAATGATTTAAAGAAAACGATTTATTCCCTGGGAGCCTGAAATTTTCTACTGCTGCACATGACATAGAGCTTTTATTCCTTTTTATAGATAGTTGATATTTTATACTTTATACAGCGCCCCCTGCCGTGTGCACCGGCGCTCTGCAGGCACAGCGATCCCTGCCGTCTGCACAGGCGCACTGCATGCAGAGCGCTGCGGCGTCGTTCGGTTCTGTTTAATGAAACTCGGCTGAATTCGGCGTGGTTCGGCTCTTGGTCTAAACTCGTTTCAGTTCGGCTCTTCGGCTAAACTCGGTCGTATTCGGCACATTGTCTAAATGCGGCTCAAGTCGGCTACACTCGGCTATCGGTTCCAGTCGGCTATCATCGGCTCTTGGTGTAAACTCGGCTGTTTTCGGCCGCACTGGGCTCTTCGGCTCAACTCGGCTGTTTTCGGCCACACTCGGCTCTTCGGTGAAACACGGCTGTTTTCGGCCGCACTCGGCTCTTCGGGGAAACTCGGCTTTTTCCGGCCACACTCGGCTCTTCGGGGAAACTCGGCTCTTTCCGGCCACACTCGGCTCTTCGGGGAAACTCGGCTCTTTCCGGCCACACTCGGCTCTTCGGGGAAACTCGGCTCTTTCCGGCCACACTCGACTCTTCGGCTCTTCGGAACTATTCGGCCCGGCTCGGCTCCCTCAGGGCGGGAAAGCGGACGTGAGAGGACCCCGGCACAGCGAGGCGTTTACCCAGATGCCTCTCACAAACCCGCCAAAATACGCCCGCCCGCGGAGCCCCTGAGCCCACAGCATGTCTCGGGTACACATGAAACGCCACAGAAAAATCCGTCGGGGCCGCCATGACGTCGGTATTCCGTGCAGGCAGTGCAGTTAAACACCCACACGGTCCTCCACTTCCCCGCCCTTTTCGCCGCCATGCTGAGAAGGTCAAACAAAACTCCGCGACATCGCCCACGCGCCACTCCCAAGCTGGCCGCCTCTCGCTGCACGGCTGCAGTACCGCGCTCTGCCCACAAGGCGGCAGCACTGCCGCCCGCCCCAGCCGGGGGCGCAGCGCGCCTCGGGGCTGCGGCAGCGAAGGCGGCAAAAAAGAACAGGGGCGACCCCCGCCGAAAACTGCTCTGAAATAAATGCCCCAAAACAACCGGGAAGAGGGAAAAAAACCGTCTGCCTCTAATCTAATAGGATAAAAGACAAAACAAAACAAAACACAACACAAAAAAAATTATTAAAAAAAATATTTAAATATTTTTTAAAATATTTTTTCATATTAATATTCACATTTCTATTTACAACGTATATTGATGTACACTGTCCATTTATACATTTCTTTTTATAAATACATTTCTATTCCATATTGCATATATCCCTAAAACTTAAATTTATTTGTATATTTTTATAAATATTTTCACATAGTAAGTATACATTTCTGTTACGATTTTTACTTCGGTAACACTTGGATTATTTAAAATAAAACCTTTGCCTCCATCCACATTAAAGCCAAAAAGAACCCCTTTCTTCCAAACTGTACTTAAATATTTTATAAAATTCTATTTTTCAGGTTCATATTCACATTTACATTTAAAATGTATACTTATGTATACTGTTATTTGTATTCTTCATTACATCACTTCCTATTATTTGTATTTATTTATATTTTGTGTTTATATATATATTTATATCTTGATTGTATATCTCAATATTTAGAAATATATAACAATATCTACATTCATACTATTTAAAATAAAAACCCTGCCTCTAACACAACAATAAAAAAAAACCGAACCCTTTCTTTTAAAAAATATTTAAATAGATTTTATCCTAATGTTCAATTGTTATATTCATATTTGTATTTATAATGTATATTAATGTATATTGCTTACTTATATATTTATCTTTACCAATGTCAATTTATAAATAAATTTATATTCTATATTACATCCGATGCGAGTAGGTATTTATATTTTTTATATTTTTTTATTCATATTTTTATATGGATTAAATATTTCTGCGTCAAGATTTTTACTTCTGGAACACGTATAATATTCAAATTAAAAACCCTGCCTCTACTTAAATAAAAGCCAAAACATTCCATTTCTTTTAAACGATATTTACATATTTTTATATTTATATTCCCATTTATAATTTATATTGCCATTTAATGTTATTTATATTCCATGCCACAACTCCTCATATTACTTACATATATTTATATTTAAATTTATATTCATAGTTTAGCAATTTCTCTTTATATATTTATTATATATTTCTATCTTAAGATCCACATTTCTATATTGCTTATATTATTTAAAATAAAACTCCTGCCTCTAACCAAATAAAAACCAAGGACACCCCTTTATTTGAACCAGATTTAAAATTTACGAAGTAAATTTATTTTTCAAAATTATAATGATATTTATATGGATATTTTTATTTATTTTATGCATAGATTTTATCTATATTAGAGGGAATACCTTCTAATATAATCATAGAAATATATTTTCTGTATTATACATATTTTCTTACTTATATTTGTTTAAATTAAGTATGTATAGATATTTGTATTTCTATATATATTTGTATATCTGAATTTATATTTTATTGCTATCATTTAAAAACCCCAGCCTATACCCTAATAAAACTGCCCAATTTACTTTAACTCTATTTAAATATTTTTATATTTACAATCTATATTTATATATCTTTGTGTATATATATATAAAATAGACTATCATTTATCTATATGATAACATGTTACAATTATATACCATATATTATAGTTTTATGTATGTATCTGTTATCTATATTTATGTTTACCACTCTAATTTTATATTTATTTTTAAATGTATATTTATTTCTATTTTCATCTCTACATTAAACCATGTCAGTTCATTAACCCGACGCACCAGAGCCACAACAATACTGTACCTTTGTCAGCACCGGCACGCAGCACACGCCCATCCCATCGCAGCACAGCAAAACAAAACCTATTTCTGTTACTAACGGAACAAACATCCCACAACGTCACTGAACCCTAATAAAAACTCAAATAAACCTAACTGTAAATAAATTTTAAATCCCACTATAAAGTAGCCCAAAACCTCCGCACATGCTCATCATAAACTTCCTCCTAAACCAGTATCTCAAAAACCCCAAAAAACTCAAACACACCTTGAAAATGACACAACTGCTAATAAAAACAAACACCCATTAAAAATTAAATCAAACCAACGCACTAGACTCAAAACTGCACAACTGACCCTAAACATTACTAAAAAAAGTCCCCAAAGCTCTACCTTTATGTTAATGCACAAATAATAACATGTAATCTATAAAAGTTATTTCAAAAAATTAAAAAAATAATTAAAACCATGAAAATAAAAAACCTAAACTATTAAAATATTAAAAAATATCACTACCTAAATTAAAAAACATATTGCCTATAAAAACCCACCATATAAATGCCCCTGTCCCAAAAAATAAAAATAAAAAAAGCTATTGAACCACAAAGAAATCAGAACTTAGGAACACCAAAACCATAATGTTCAAGAACTCACACCACATCCCTTATCATACACCAACTACAAACAAGATAAAGCAATACAATGAATTCTTAAAAACCACCTTAAAACCACTACATTGAAAAACATTTCAAAAATTAAAAACTGCATCTAACAAAAGCCATCTAATAAATTCACACCCAAAACTCCAGCAGCCCAGCTGGCCCTACCAAAGCTCTAGGTTCATACATACAGTAAACAAAACCAAAATCCCAGTAATACCCATCAGAAATCTATGAAAGAACCCTACTGAAATTAATCCTGCCTCAAATACAAACCAACCCATCCAGAAAGTCAGCTTCACTCAAAAAACAATTTACACAGAGTTAATAATACCAAGAAATGAAACAACACACCATATACCACCAATGAATATCATAGTGAAGGAAAAAAAAAACACTACATTTTTTCCTTTTTGTTTTTTAAACTAACTTCTTTTATTAGCTAGAACAAAAGATTTTGCCAGGACTGTAACAACAACAACAACCTCTTTTTCTTCTTCTCCTTCTGAGATGTCCCTTCTCACTCCCAAATTCCTCTCAACTCCTGAGTTTACATCCAAGCAAAAAGCAAAATTCCTGCACTCGTCCCTCCGATGCTCCTGTCAGATTCTCTGTTTCCCTCCACATCTTCTTACACTTTCAGTCCTCACGCTGTCCCGCCGTGATGAGTCTGACAGAAGAATTGGCACATGTTAACAGAGCATTTCCCTCCCTCCCTCTGCTTTCCTCAGCGCATTTCAATCCATCCCAGGCCTGCGGTGATGCACGCTCACCCCAACGCTCACAGCAAGCGTGCAGCAGCTCAGGCTCACTCGGCTCCAGGGCCCAGAGCCTGCAGGCCCTGCAGCTGCCACACGGATGGACCTGGTTCCCTCCCCGGGTGCCCAGAGGGAAACCTGAGGGCAGGCGTCCACCCCGAGGGGGCACCCGCAGCCCCGGGCAGGCATGGAGTCGCCGGCTGCTCTCTGGGGACGACACCCTCCCTGCAGGCCACACTGCCTCGGCCTCTCCCTCCCTGGGGGACAGGCACCTCCAGGGTCTGTGACCAGCCCCCTTCCGTCAGCATCCAGGGGCTCTGTCAGAGCCAGAGGGCTCAATTCGTGGTGAGTACCGATGGCACACAAACGGCAGCCCGAGGAAATCGTGTTCTGGCCTCTAAGTGCTTGGGACAGGGTCTGATTTTTTGTTTTGTACTTGTATAAGATTAGTACAACAGGGCTCTGATGGATGACATGGCAACAGAGAATTAAAAACTCCTCGACAGGATTACATCAACTTCAAGGAAAAGACAAAAGCTTAGGACCCTTCTGAAATCTACTTTTAATCCAAAGCACGGGGATTGTCAGCATGCTGCACCTTCCAGCTTTTCAAAGCAGCTTACCTCTGAAGACCAGGAAACATTGATTTCTACAGAAACAATGGGCAACCCCCAGGCTAATGTCAGCACTACTGTTTAATAGGGGACCTGCCAGCGTGCCAGTCCAGCTTCAAGTGTGCTTTACTTCAGTCTAACGTCCCCACAAAATTCTTCTCACATCTTCCAACCCTGAAATCTTATTTTCCCCTAAATCTTCTCTTCATTAGCAATTTCCAAGTAACATGGTATTTTTACAACATTCAAAAATGTCATGCTGGACTGTGCTAGAGAGTAATCTGCAAATATAAGCTTAGCAAAGTTTGAATTGACTTGAACAGAGAAAAAACCTACAAGTGAACACCTACACCTGCCTACAAAGAGCTAACAAGCCCCTGGCAGCTGCCAGCATCAAAGCACAGCGGATGTTTCTAATACAGGGTAAGGATAACAACATCACCTTCTGTTCTCTCCAGCTTCTTTTCCCTGCAGTCATATTTTGCTTCTTATGATTTTTTTAGTCTCTGTATCTTCTTGGACAGCACCGAGCCCGATGACAAGGATACGAGAGTCTTTCCCTGCCGTAGGGAGAGAACCAGGAAAACAGTTAAAATAAGAACAGGGCAGTTTGAAATTCGTACTTGCAACGAGAAGCAGCGCCTAACCAACAGAACAAAAGTAAACAAAGCACGACACCTCCCTGGGGACAGAAGACTTATAAACTCTCCAGGATTCACAATTCTAGCCACCAACCCCTTCAGGACAGCAGGCAAGTGTCCCCTGGGGTGGTGCTGCACCAAAGAACCATCTGAGAGGTTCCAAAGAGTGAAATGCACAATATTTTGCAAAGACAAAAAATCCTGCAAAATAACAAAAATACAATAGATGTAAACTACAGGGCAAGAGTACAAGTGTTCACTTTAAGAGCTGGAACCATCCAGGTGAGCACCTGATAACTGGATCCTCACCAGAGTTTGAACCCTTCAGGACACAGAAGGGTTTTCCCCAGGAATTTCACAGACTGAGTTTTGATAGAAGCACGCTCGCCGGATTCTCAGAAATGTCGCCCATTCTCCAGGTGTCTGGAGAGAACTGCAAATGGCTCTCACGTAGTTGGAGCTGGTTCTGTAAGGTCTCAGGGTGAATTTCACCAGATGCAACTGAATTGGGCAACTCCCAGTGAGACAGAGGGAACCCAAAGCTTGTTTTACCCAAACCTTGGGTAAGCAGAGCTGCAGCAAATACTGAGGAAACAGACATAACAGGGTAAAAATAATAAAACTATTGCTTTTTCTTTAATCTTGCCTTTTTTTTTTTTTTTAATTCAGATGAGCAAAACAATGAAGGAGAAGGTGAAAAACTCACCATTACTGAACATTTCATCATCTCTAAGCTGAGCATCCTTAGCATAGAGGACTCCAGAGTTAAAATTCACTGATCCCTGGGAAATAAAACCAAATATATGACAAACAGTCAAACAGAAGGCGTAAAAATTTGTTTCCTCTACGGACTTTCAAGTACGTATCTTTGTATATATCCTACACATTACAACATACACTTTACACCATCTCCTAATATATAATAATTTACCTTTAAACTTTGATAGTATAGTGTGGAGAAATGGCTCCATGACAGAGGTCACGCAGACATTCGCTCGTTAGCCGACCAGGAGCTGGGAAAGTACCGAACACAGGTATTTTTGAGTTTTGCACCTGCAAGATAGCGTGTGCCTGGGCCTAGCTGGGTAGGATAACAAGTAGACAGAGAGACGTGGGAAATAGGGAATGTAGGCCCAAAGGAATGAGGAAGAGTTGATGGTATAGTTTAACCAATAGATCGCTTGGCTTACAGAATATTCATAAGCTTATTATGTGCTGTATAAGTGTCTGATACTCTCTGCAATAAACATAGCTTGCTGATCTCATATTGAGTGTCCGAGTCTTCCCTCACCCAAGAGTATAGCATAAAATTATTAACTAAAATTGGTGATCTATTATTATTATTAAGTTGTGCTTAAAGTTATTTTTGCTGTCATGTTCAAAACAATTTTTTTTTTTTTACTGTAATGAATGAGCAATTGATCTCAAAGTCATCACAAGCCCATCAAAAAAACAAAGCTCTATTCACCGGGCAGGTCTGTGAGCTAGAGGGTAGTTAGGCTTGTACTTACCTCTTGCTGTTCATGAACCAATAAATCCTGTCAACAAAACCAGGATCTTTAGCCCACTCCTATTAAAGATTCTACAAGGATGATGGTTTGATTTGTGTTTAGAAGTTTAGATTTAAAATGGCCAGTTCAATGGATAAATAAAGACAGTTGAAGTAGTATTACTTTACTATTATTATTATTATTATTATTGGTATTAGTATTATCAGCTACTGGAAGAAACAAACCAGTAGTATCTATACTTAATTACTTCTATTTCCAGAAAACAATAAAGAAAAAGAACCAAACCAGAAAAAGTCACTTCCTACCTTTTGTATCTCAGGATGATGAATTTCTCTTGGGCACTTCTCCAATTTATCAAGACTCATAGCACTGAAAGGCAAACAAAACAGTGCTTTATAGAAGGCCAAGTGCACGTTTCAAGGCTGAACCACCAACTGATTGCAGTGACAGCAGTTACAACATGAATCAGTCCAAGGGCCTCTCTTAAATGGAATGGAATGTTTTGTGGAACTGCCATTTCTTTCCCAAAATACTAACTTCCAACACTTCCTAAACTTATTTTGCATTTTAAAAACAGAAATTAGTAAGACTCTGTGTGGACATCAGGTTTATTTCCTTCTAATGCACAGAGCTCTGTTCCATCATCCTTCACTTTGGCTCTACCCAGAATCATGGTGAGCTTTTTAGGAGTGCTCAATAATCAATTCTATTTCTTTTCCTAGTTCTCTCTCTTCTTCAATAATTAAAGGCAAGTCAAATGAAAAATGACAAGTTCAGCATCAGAGTCACACTTTTCCCCTTTGTCTGCTCAAGAACAGGCTTTAAATCCACTTATTGCTGCCTTCAACGATTCAGACTTGCAAAACCATTCTTACATGTTTTACAGGTTTATCATAAAACCCACAGAACACAAGCTCTGAATTACAGGAAAAGGTACACAGGCAAATATCTAAACTGATTACTTATTTGAAAACACATACCTTAATTCAGATTGCACCCAGAATGTTTCTGTGGGACACTAAGGGAGACATATTTTGTGAGTACCCTGTAAACGAGAAAAGCTAGCATAGATTACAGGACATACTCACTTTTTCTGCATATTCAGATAGAATTATTAATAAAAACAATTAAGTTTAAAAAGAAGGAAGATAACCAAGGTAATTTTACTCAGCTATATTTACTCCCGATTTAGAGAAAAAAAAAAAGGCCCGGGTGCTGCAAAGAAAAAAAAAGTGAACCACAAACGCTTACAGTAGAATTTTAAAACAATCGCTTGGATAAAAGAATCTTATGGAACGTGAAGTAGAAAAAAAGTGAAACCACTATCAGACCTGCCTATTTTCTCACCAGTGTACAAGAAAATCCTAAAAGCAGTATGAAGTCACTGCCTAAAACCGGTCATGGGATGTAACCAAGAACAATTTAGGCATTTGCTAATCTAGACAGAAACCTTTTCTGGATGCTAGTGTCAAATCACAAGTTTTGTCTTTCAGAAGCTCGACAATGCTGGAAAGCATTTTCCCCGGGGCTCGGGAGGGCAGGGGCGGAAGGGGGGGTGACTTTGCAGCTCGCACCTGTGCCATCCGAAGCACACAGCCCGCCTGCTCCCTGCGCTGGGCATTCTCCCGGCCATCTCTGGGTGTCCCGCTCAGCGCCGCTCCATCCGCTGTCACGGCACAAAGAGCCACGAGCACTAACGCAGGGAGCAGCCCCGTCATGCCGGCGATACCGCAGCGCTCCCTGCTCGCAGCGCCCAACACGCGGCGGAGCCGCCTCCGCCCGCAGCACCGGCAGCAGCCCGAGGGAGACGGCTGCAGCTCGGGGGCTCCTCCGGCGCCTCCGCCAGCCCGAGGGCAGCCGCCCCACCGGGACCGCGGGAGCACCCGGCGCCGCTCGCCCGGGGCGGCTCCTGCAGCTCCCGGCCCGCGGCAGCAAAGCACCGCCTCGCCCTCCGCCATCGGCGGGCGGCAGCGCCCCCGCCCCCGGCACCGCTGTGTGCGGCCGAGGAACCGGGCGGACGCTCCTTCCGCGCTGCTCAGCTCCGCGCGGGCGGCCAGACGGAGGCTGCGCTCCTCCAGCGTCGCTGTCCCGCGCGGGAGAGGCGCCGGCAGCTGCGCGCGCACAGCCCCGCGCGACCGCCTGGCACGCCAGCCACTCATGTGCCGCGTCGGCCGTTGCGTCACACGCCGCGTCGGTAGCACGGCCTGCCGGGAGTTGTAGTCTCGGGCTGACAGCCACCGCTCCGTCCCCCGGGAGCCACCGGGACCTGCACTCCCTCCTGGGCATCAAACGGGTCCTTCGCCCCAGGGCGGGGAAGGACCTGAGGCAGCACCGCTCCTCCCCAATGCCCTCTCTTTTTCCTTCCAACTCTTTTTACTTTTTTCACTCTGTTTTTCACCACTTCCCTTCCCTTTTCCTTTTCCCTTTCCCTTCCCTTTCCTTTCCCCTTTCTTGTATTTCTAATCTTGGTTTACCTTTCCACCTTTAGAATAAAAAAGCAGCAGTAGAAACTTTCAGGCTACCCGAGAGTAAAAAAAAAACTCTGCAAAACGAAAATGATTTAAAGAAAACTATTTATTCCCTGGGAGCCTGAAATTTTCTACTGCTGCACGTGACACAGAGCTTTTATTCCTTCTTATAGATAGTTGATATTTTATATAAATTTATAGTTTATATTGATGCATTATATTAATAACTATATATAATATGCACCTTATTCAAAAAATATACGGGAATTATTTTTTAAATTATTTACCATATCTACTGCTACAACTTATTTTTCCTTATATTTCTAATTTTTATATAAATCTTTAATGTGTTTATGATATATTTCTATACTTATATTTCTACCTTTATATTATTTGTATTTGTAATTTTTACACTAAAACACCTGCTTTGGCAAAGAAAAAACAAAACCATCCATTATTTTAAACTACCTAAATTTTTTTTATATTTATATTTATCATAATATACAACAAATGATAGATATAGATAGATAGATAGATACATATATCACATACATATTTATATCTATTTTATATCCATTTCCTATAATATATTTAATAAAATATATGCAGTATTACGTGTATTATATACTTTACAATTCATGTTATTTTACATTTACAATTTATTATTAATTTTTGATATATCTGCATATAGTTGCAATACATTTATATATTTGTATTTTTGTTTGGGTTGTATTTACATTTATATTCTCTATTCATATATCTATAAACATACACAATACTCTATTAAAATTAGAGTAACTTATTGTAACATATAATGACTTATGTTACATGTTAAATTTTAAAAATTGACCGAATACATAAAAATAAAATTGGCCCATTCCCATTGCTACACATCTATTTCTTTTGTTTCAATATAGTTAGAGTCATAATTGCATATTTAAAATCCAATTCCTAAATGAAATGACAGAACAAACAGCATCAAATTCCCACCAATATCTTCCAAAAACATCAAGATACCTCCAACACCCAAACAAGTGTCAGCGAAAAAACAAAGAACACTCTTTTCAATAACAATTCTCATCACGACAGAAAAATGGAACCAAAATAAAAGAAAATCCTATAGAAACACACACAGAAAATTACAAAAAGTACTAAAAAAAAGTCAAACCAATCTACTAAACTCAAGACAGTGCCACTCACCCTGAACGACGTTACTAAAAAAAAATAAAAAACAACAAAATTCTACCTCTACACTAACTCAAAGAATAAACAATCCTCTGTAAAAATAACTTTAAAACCTGAACTAATTAACAAAATGGAAAAACATCTCAACCACTAAAAACTAAGAAATTAACTACCCAAATAAATAAATACTTTAAAAACCCACCATATAAATACCCATGTTTCCAAAAAAAACCCTGATAAACAATACGCAAATACATTAAAAGACAACAACAACAACAACAAAGGAAAATAAAGAAACCAACAACAAGAATAATACCAAAAAACAGATAAATCTGCAACAAAAAAATTATTCCCCACTGAATAAACCCATAGTGCCTCAAGCTATCAAAATAAAAATACCACCTAGAAACAAACACAAAGACTAAAGACAAACGTAACCATAAACAATGTCCCCCAAATTACCCGTAACCATAAAACATACACTACAATCAAACAAACCAAACAAATAAAAGCCCTGGAAGACGATAAACACACATGCAATTATCGAGATTAAAAACCCGCTGCTATGAACGACAGGACGCTACCCCAAGCCCCCCAAAACAAACACTACACACTCACGCTAATAAAAGCCACCGCAACAGAATTAAAATGCGAACCGCTGCTTCGCGCTACGACCCGTAAAAACCATTGCGCGCCCTTCTAAACATAATACCCCGGCAAAAAAATATATATCCTGTTATGAACAAAAACTCGGTTAATATTTTTTATGAGAAAAAGTTTCAAAAAGGCAGCCAGACCACTGGCCCTGCCCAAGTTCTGTGTGTTTTGTTATTGTAATCACGGGTCGTTGTCGTTAATGGTTGTTTTTGTATTAGTAAAAGCCCTGGCCGGGGCGAGGTAATGGCCCTTCTCCTGGGTGGGGACCTTGCCCGAAGCTAAGTTGTACCTTTCCCAGAATAGTGAAGACACCTGAGAAGGTGGGGGGGGGGTTATGCAAAGTGACTCGCAAGACCAGAATGCTTTGTGAGACCCCCATCTCCAAACTCATGGAGAAACCCCAAAAACAACGAGCCACCTAAGAGTTGAGAGACTAGAGTGATGTCTGGACGTGAGGAACCGAGTGCTGAGCCTGCAGAGACGCAGAACACCTTCGGACCCTCTCGCCCTGACCATGGGAGTTGACCCCGGAGCTGAGACCAGGCCGACTGAGTGAGAGAAACCAACATCTGACATCATCTTATGGGATCAGGAGACCCAAAAAGGCTCCCAAGAGGATCTGATCCCCAGCTCTGCCCCTGGTGGACAGAGCTGCGCATATCCTCCTCCTCTGAGTCGCCCTGGGAGACGACGGACGCTGCAGACCCGTCGAGCCGCCCAATCCTGAGCTGATCACTTTTTAATAAAGGCATTACACAGGAGAAGAAGTCTCCTAGCCCTGTTTATTTCATATCCGACTACAAAACCCAATCCGAAACGAACCTTTATCATCTCTACCGGCACCGAGAACCGTGCCGCTCAGGAAGAACACCATATCCCTTAGCGGACACCCGCTGCAAACCGAACCCAGCGATGCCATCAACGCCTCCAAAGCGCCTCCGAGCCACGGCACCGCCGAACTTGGAGCGGCCGAACCCCGCGCTCGCTGCCGGCCCCGGACGGAGCGCGGCTCCCGGCAGGAAAGCGGCTCCTGCGGCGGCTGCTCCGGCACGCGGGGCCGGCGCCGCCCCGGGGAGCCCCGCCCGCTGCCCCTGCCCGGCGGGGCCGGCACCGGGCCCGGGGCTACCGGCGGCGCCCGAGCCCCGCGCCCGGAGCGGACGGAGCGGCCGGCACCGCCCGGGCCGGCGCAGCAGCGCCCGCGCCGCCTCTGCCGCCCTTGGCCGGCCCGGCCCGGCTCCGCTCGGCTCCGCACGGCTCGCACCGGCGCGGCTCCGCCACTGCCGCCCTCGGCCGGCCCGGCCGCGCCGAATCCCCCGTGCGCCCCGGCAGCTGCCCGGGCCGTGCCAGCAGCGCTCCCGAGCGGGAACGTTCCGGGCCGGGCCGCGGGCACGGGGAGCGCCCTCCAAGGCAGCGGTACAGCCCCATTGCAGCCCTGCAAACGCTGCCGGAGCTGCGGCTTCCCGCAACCAACCCCGAAACCGCAGACGGGGCGCACCTCACTTCAACAAGGGCAAAGAAATGTGTTCTCCCCTAAAATTTCACCCCCTAGGAGAGCAGAAAAGTAGGGGCGCTCCCCAAATGAAAGCCTTCGACTGATGGGAAAGGGCGATTTCGACCTCCATTCAAACCCTTGAAAAGGAGGGACACCAGGGCTGCCCCCGCCATTTAAACCCGAGGGTGGTGCAAATGGGGTGGCTGCCTTCAAATCAAACCCATAATACCACAAGAATACTTTTCCCATTCCCCTTAGAATAGAACCCCCGGGATACCCCTAACAGCCTGCAAAAGGCAGCTTTTCCTGCAATCAACACCTTTAAAACCACAAGTCAAGAGGGATCCCCTCAGGTCAAACGCAGACAATAAAAGAAGAGGAGCTGCTTCCTTCTCCTTAATCCCTTTTGTCTTCATAAGCTCCATTTGTGTTCCTGGGGAACCGGGGAGGGACTGGCAAGATGAAATTGCAAAGGGGAAGGAGAAAATTCCCCGCTCCGAACCCACACGGGCTCACCTGTTCGGCTGCTGCTCCCCGGCACAAAGATTCGTCCCTCGGCGCCTCCTTTAAGCGATGCTCCACGTACCCAAGCGCGGATCCAGGTGGTGCCCCCGACCCTGTGGGAAGCTCTCGCAGTCCTTCCATGAGACAGCGCCGGGAGTGCCCCATAAACCCCTCCACTCAGCAGCTCCATGCAAAAGGGAGCTGAGGCAAAGCCTCCCCCTAAAACAGCCTCGCCCCGGCAGGAGCCGGCCCCTCATCATCCTCACACTCACACCTGGGCTGCTCCGAGCCCCCATCATCCTCACACTCACACCTGGGCTGCTCCGAGCCCCCATCATCCTCACACTCACACCTGGGCTGCTCCGAGCCCCCATCATCATTACAGCTGACACCTGGGCTGCTCCGAGCCCCAATCATATATTTTTCATATTTATATTAGCATTTATATTTAGAATTTATATTACTCTATAATAAAAATTATATTATATATTGCATCTCTTCATGTTACTTGCATAGATTTCTATTTCTATTCATAGTTTGGTATTATATCTTTATATCTCTATATATTTATTATATATTTCTGTATGTCGATTTACATTTCTATAGTACTTATATTATTTAAAATAAAACCCCTGCCTCTAACGAAATAAAAAGCAAAGACACCCCTTTCTTTAAAACACATTTAAAATTTTAAAAATAATTTTGTTTGTCATAATTTTGTTCACATCTATATTTGTAATTTTCATTTGTTATATTTATAGATATTATATATATTGGAGAGAATACCTTTTTATATAATAATAGATATATTCTTTTGACACAATAGATTTCTTTTACTTATATTTATATGTATTAAATATTTATTGATATCGACATATATATGATATATTTGCATTTCTAGTTTTATATTTTTTATGAAATCTCCAGCCTATACCCCAATAAAAGCCAACCAATCCCCAATCTATTTAAACTATATTTAAACATGAATCCTGTCACGGCTGCATTGCACAGCAGTGCCCCAAGCTAATCTGACACTTGTTCATCTCCTGGACCTGAATCTGAACCCGCTCACCTTGATCGCACCTGGCAGAACCATTTTCGTACCTTTTTCTGGCATGTCTTGGTTTTGTTTTCTTTTGTCTTGAGTTTTTGTGGCCTTTATTGCCTCTCTTTTTTTCTGGCACTTCTTGGGGTTTTTTCTTCGTTTCTTCTTGCCCATCTTGGTGTTTTTTCTGGTTTTTCCTTGCCCCCCTTGGGGGTTTTTTTCAGGTTTTTTTTTTTTTCCTGGGTTTTCCTTTTCTGGATTTTTTCTTCGCCATCTTAGTTTTTTGTTGCGATTTTTTTTCTTGCCCATCTTGGGGTTTTCCTCTGGTCTGTTTTCAGGGATTTTTCTTGCCCATCTTCCTTTTTTTTTTTTTTTGTTGGTTTTTCTTTTCTTTTCTTCTTCTATTTTTTTTCCCCCTAGGTTTCTCCTTGCCCTCCTGGTTTTTGGGTTTTTTTATCTTCCTTCCTTCCTTCCTTCCTTCCTTCCTTCCTTCCTTCCTTCCTTCCTTCCTTCCTTCCTTCCTTCCTTCCTTCCTTCCTTCCTTCCTTCCTTCCTTCCTTCCTTCCTTCCTTCCTTCCTTCCTTCCTTCCTTCCTTCCTTCCTTCCTTCCTCTCCTTCCTCTCCTTCCTTCCTCTCCTTCCTCTCCTTCCTCTCCTTCCTCTCCTTCCTCTCCTTCCTCTCCTTCCTCTCCTTCCTCTCCTTCCTCTCCTTCCTCTCCTTCCTCTCCTTCCTCTCCTTCCTTCCTCTCCTTCCTTCCTCTCCTTCCTTCCTCTCCTTCCTTCTTTTTTCCTTTCATTTCCTTTCCTTATTTTCTTTTTTTCTTTTTCTTTCTTTCTTTCCCTGCATTTCTAATCTTGGTTTTCCTTTCTAGCTTTAGAATAAAAAAGCAGCAGTAGTAACTTTCAGGCTACCTGGGAGTAAAAAAACCTCCAAAACGAAAATGATTTAAAGAAAACGATTTATTCCCTGGGAGCCTGAAATTTTCTACTGCTGCACATGACATAGAGCTTTTATTCCTTTTTATAGATAGTTGATATTTTATACTTTATACAGCGCCCCCTGCCGTGTGCACCGGCGCTCTGCAGGCACAGCGATCCCTGCCGTCTGCACAGGCGCACTGCATGCAGAGCGCTGCGGCGTCGTTCGGTTCTGTTTAATGAAACTCGGCTGAATTCGGCGTGGTTCGGCTCTTGGTCTAAACTCGTTTCAGTTCGGCTCTTCGGCTAAACTCGGTCGTATTCGGCACATTGTCTAAATGCGGCTCAAGTCGGCTACACTCGGCTATCGGTTCCAGTCGGCTATCATCGGCTCTTGGTGTAAACTCGGCTGTTTTCGGCCGCACTGGGCTCTTCGGCTCAACTCGGCTGTTTCCGGCCACACTCGGCTCTTCGGTGAAACACGGCTGTTTTCGGCCGCACTCGGCTCTTCGGGGAAACTCGGCTTTTTCCGGCCACACTCGGCTCTTCGGGGAAACTCGGCTCTTTCCGGCCACACTCGGCTCTTCGGGGAAACTCGGCTCTTTCCGGCCACACTCGACTCTTCGGCTCTTCGGAACTATTCGGCCCGGCTCGGCTCCCTCAGGGCGGGAAAGCGGACGTGAGAGGACCCCGGCACAGCGAGGCGTTTACCCAGATGCCTCTCACAAACCCGCCAAAATACGCCCGCCCGCGGAGCCCCTGAGCCCACAGCATGTCTCGGGTACACATGAAACGCCACAGAAAAATCCGTCGGGGCCGCCATGACGTCGGTATTCCGTGCAGGCAGAGCAGTTAAACACCCACACGGTCCTCCACTTCCCCGCCCTTTTCGCCGCCATGCTGAGAAGGTCAAACAAAACTCCGCGACATCGCCCACGCGCCACTCCCAAGCTGGCCGCCTCTCGCTGCACGCCTGCAGTACCGCGCTCTGCCCACAAGGCGGCAGCACTGCCGCCCGCCCCAGCCGGGGGCGCAGCGCGCCTCGGGGCTGCGGCAGCGAAGGCGGCAAAAAAGAACAGGGGCGACCCCCGCCGAAAACTGCTCTGAAATAAATGCCCCAAAACAACCGGGAAGAGGGAAAAAAACCGTCTGCCTCTAATCTAATAGGATAAAAGACAAAGCAAAACAAAACACAACACAAAAAAAATTATTAAAAAAAATATTTAAATATTTTTAAAAATATTTTTTCATATTAATATTCACATTTCTATTTACAACGTATATTGATGTACACTGTCCATTTATACATTTCTTTTTATAAATACATTTCTATTCCATATTGCATATATCCCTAAAACTTAAATTTATTTGCATATTTTTATAAATATTTTCACATAGTAAGTATACATTTCTGTTACGATTTTTACTTCGGTAACACTTGGATTATTTAAAATAAAACCTTTGCCTCCATCCACATTAAAGCCAAAAAGAACCCCTTTCTTCCAAACTGTACTTAAATATTTTATAAAATTCTATTTTTCAGGTTCATATTCACATTTACATTTAAAATGTATACTTATGTATACTGTTATTTGTATTCTTCATTACATCACTTCCTATTATTTGTATTTATTTATATTTTGTGTTTATATATATATTTATATCTTGATTGTATATCTCAATATTTAGAAATATATAACAATATCTACATTCATACTATTTAAAATAAAAACCCTGCCTCTAACACAACAATAAAAAAAAACCGAACCCTTTCTTTTAAAAAATATTTAAATAGATTTTATCCTAATGTTCAATTGTTATATTCATATTTGTATTTATAATGTATATTAATGTATATTGCTTACTTATATATTTATCTTTACCAATGTCAATTTATAAATAAATTTATATTCTATATTACATCCGATGCGAGTAGGTATTTATATTTTTTATATTTTTTTATTCATATTTTTATATGGATTAAATATTTCTGCGTCAAGATTTTTACTTCTGGAACACGTATAATATTCAAATTAAAAACCCTGCCTCTACTTAAATAAAAGCCAAAACATTCCATTTCTTTTAAACGATATTTACATATTTTTATATTTATATTCCCATTTATAATTTATATTGCCATTTAATGTTATTTATATTCCATGCCACAACTCCTCATATTACTTACATATATTTATATTTAAATTTATATTCATAGTTTAGCAATTTCTCTTTATATATTTATTATATATTTCTATCTTAAGATCCACATTTCTATATTGCTTATATTATTTAAAATAAAACTCCTGCCTCTAACCAAATAAAAACCAAGGACACCCCTTTATTTGAACCAGATTTAAAATTTACGAAGTAAATTTATTTTTCAAAATTATAATGATATTTATATGGATATTTTTATTTATTTTATGCATAGATTTTATCTATATTAGAGGGAATACCTTCTAATATAATCATAGAAATATATTTTCTGTATTATACATATTTTCTTACTTATATTTGTTTAAATTAAATATGTATAGATATTTGTATTTCTATATATATTTGTATATCTGAATTTATATTTTATTGCTATCATTTAAAAACCCCAGCCTATACCCTAATAAAACTGCCCAATTTACTTTAACTCTATTTAAATATTTTTATATTTACAATCTATATTTATATATCTTTGTGTATATATATATAAAATAGACTATCATTTATCTATATGATAACATGTTACAATTATATACCATATATTATAGTTTTATGTATGTATCTGTTATCTATATTTATGTTTACCACTCTAATTTTATATTTATTTTTAAATGTATATTTATTTCTATTTTCATCTCTACATTAAACCATGTCAGTTCATTAACCCGACGCACCAGAGCCACAACAATACTGTACCTTTGTCAGCACCGGCACGCAGCACACGCCCATCCCATCGCAGCACAGCAAAACAAAACCTATTTCTGTTACTAATGGAACAAACATGCCACAACGTCACTGAACCCTAATAAAAACTCAAATAAACCTAACTGTAAATAAATTTTAAATCCCACTATAAAGTAGCCCAAAACCTCCGCACATGCTCATCATAAACTTCCTCCTAAACCAGTATCTCAAAAACCCCAAAAAACTCAAACACACCTTGAAAATGACACAACTGCTAATAAAAACAAACACCCATTAAAAATTAAATCAAACCAACGCACTAGACTCAAAACTGCACAACTGACCCTAAACATTACTAAAAAAAGTCCCCAAAGCTCTACCTTTATGTTAATGCACAAATAATAACATGTAATCTATAAAAGTTATTTCAAAAAATTAAAAAAAATAATTAAAACCATGAAAATAAAAAACCTAAACTATTAAAATATTAAAAAATATCACTACCTAAATTAAAAAACATATTGCCTATAAAAACCCACCATATAAATGCCCCTGTCCCAAAAAATAAAAATAAAAAAAGCTATTGAACCACAAAGAAATCAGAACTTAGGAACACCAAAACCATAATGTTCAAGAACTCACACCACATCCCTTATCATACACCAACTACAAACAAGATAAAGCAATACAATGAATTCTTAAAAACCACCTTAAAACCACTACATTGAAAAACATTTCAAAAATTAAAAACTGCATCTAACAAAAGCCATCTAATAAATTCACACCCAAAACTCCAGCAGCCCAGCTGGCCCTACCAAAGCTCTAGGTTCATACATACAGTAAACAAAACCAAAATCCCAGTAATACCCATCAGAAATCTATGAAAGAACCCTACTGAAATTAATCCTGCCTCAAATACAAACCAACCCATCCAGAAAGTCAGCTTCACTCAAAAAACAATTTACACAGAGTTAATAATACCAAGAAATGAAACAACACACCATATACCACCAATGAATATCATAGTGAAGGAAAAAAAAAACACTACATTTTTTCCTTTTTGTTTTTTAAACTAACTTCTTTTATTAGCTAGAACAAAAGATTTTGCCAGGACTGTAACAACAACAACAACCTCTTTTTCTTCTTCTCCTTCTGAGATGTCCCTTCTCACTCCCAAATTCCTCTCAACTCCTGAGTTTACATCCAAGCAAAAAGCAAAATTCGTGCACTCGTCCCTCCGATGCTCCTGTCAGATTCTCTGTTTCCCTCCACATCTTCTTACACTTTCAGTCTTCACGCTGTCCCGCCGTGATGAGTCTGACAGAAGAATTGGCACATGTTAACAGAGCATTTCCCTCCCTCCCTCCGCTTTCCTCAGCGCATTTCAATCCATCCCAGGCCTGCAGTGATGCACGCTCACCCCAAAGCTCACAGCAAGCGTGCAGCAGCTCAGGCTCACTCGGCTCCAGGGCCCAGAGCCTGCAGGCCCTGCAGCTGCCACACGGATGGACCTGGTTCCCTCCCCGGCGGCCCAGAGGGAAACCTGAGGGCAGGCGTCCACCCCGAGGGGGCACCCGCAGCCCCGGGCAGGCATGGAGTCGCCGGCTGCTCTCTGGGGACGACACCCTCCCTGCAGGCCACACTGCCTCGGCCTCTCCCTCCCTGGGGGACAGGCACCTCCAGGGTCTGTGACCAGCCCCCTTCCGTCAGCATCCAGGGGCTCTGTCAGAGCCAGAGGGCTCAATTCGTGGTGAGTACCGATGGCACACAAACGGCAGCCCGAGGAAATCGTGTTCTGGCCTCTAAGTGCTTGGGACAGGGTCTGATTTTTTGTTTTGTACTTGTATAAGATTAGTACAACAGGGCTCTGATGGATGACATGGCAACAGAGAATTAAAAACTCCTCGACAGGATTACATCAACTTCAAGGAAAAGACAAAAGCTTAGGACCCTTCTGAAATCTACTTTTAATCCAAAGCACGGGGATTGTCAGCATGCTGCACCTTCCAGCTTTTCAAAGCAGCTTACCTCTGAAGACCAGGAAACATTGATTTCTACAGAAACAATGGGCAACCCCCAGGCTAATGTCAGCACTACTGTTTAATAGGGGACCTGCCAGCGTGCCAGTCCAGCTTCAAGTGTGCTTTACTTCAGTCTAACGTCCCCACAAAATTCTTCTCACATCTTCCAACCCTGAAATCTTATTTTCCCCTAAATCTTCTCTTCATTAGCAATTTCCAAGTAACATGGTATTTTTACAACATTCAAAAATGTCATGCTGGACTGTGCTAGAGAGTAATCTGCAAATATAAGCTTAGCAAAGTTTGAATTGACTTGAACAGAGAAAAAACCTACAAGTGAACACCTACACCTGCCTACAAAGAGCTAACAAGCCCCTGGCAGCTGCCAGCATCAAAGCACAGCGGATGTTTCTAATACAGGGTAAGGATAACAACATCACCTTCTGTTCTCTCCAGCTTCTTTTCCCTGCAGTCATATTTTGCTTCTTATGATTTTTTTAGTCTCTGTATCTTCTTGGACAGCACCGAGCCCGATGACAAGGATACGAGAGTCTTTCCCTGCCGGACGGAGAGAACCAGGAAAACAGTTAAAATAAGAACAGGGCAGTTTGAAATTCGTACTTGCAACGAGAAGCAGCGCCTAACCAACAGAACAAAAGTAAACAAAGCACGACACCTCCCTGGGGACAGAAGACTTATAAACTCTCCAGGATTCACAATTCTAGCCACCAACCCCTTCAGGACAGCAGGCAAGTGTCCCCTGGGGTGGTGCTGCACCAAAGAACCATCTGAGAGGTTCCAAAGAGTGAAATGCACAATATTTTGCAAAGACAAAAAATCCTGCAAAATAACAAAAATACAATAGATGTAAACTACAGGGCAAGAGTACAAGTGTTCACTTTAAGAGCTGGAACCATCCAGGTGAGCACCTGATAACTGGATCCTCACCAGAGTTTGAACCCTTCAGGACACAGAAGGGTTTTCCCCAGGAATTTCACAGACTGAGTTTTGATAGAAGCACGCTCGCCGGATTCTCAGAAATGTCGCCCATTCTCCAGGTGTCTGGAGAGAACTGCAAATGGCTCTCACGTAGTTGGAGCTGGTTCTGTAAGGTCTCAGGGTGAATTTCACCAGATGCAACTGAATTGGGCAACTCCCAGTGAGACAGAGGGAACCCAAAGCTTGTTTTACCCAAACCTTGGGTAAGCAGAGCTGCAGCAAATACTGAGGAAACAGACATAACAGGGTAAAAATAATAAAACTATTGCTTTTTCTTTAATCTTGCCTTTTTTTTTTTTTTTAATTCAGATGAGCAAAACAATGAAGGAGAAGGTGAAAAACTCACCATTACTGAACATTTCATCATCTCTAAGCTGAGCATCCTTAGCATAGAGGACTCCAGAGTTAAAATTCACTGATCCCTGGGAAATAAAACCAAATATATGACAAACAGTCAAACAGAAGGCGTAAAAATTTGTTTCCTCTACGGACTTTCAAGTACGTATCTTTGTATATATCCTACACATTACAACATACACTTTACACCATCTCCTAATATATAATAATTTACCTTTAAACTTTGATAGTATAGTGTGGAGAAATGGCTCCATGACAGAGGTCACGCAGACATTCGCTCGTTAGCCGACCAGGAGCTGGGAAAGTACCGAACACAGGTATTTTTGAGTTTTGCACCTGCAAGATAGCGTGTGCCTGGGCCTAGCTGGGTAGGATAACAAGTAGACAGAGAGACGTGGGAAATAGGGAATGTAGGCCCAAAGGAATGAGGAAGAGTTGATGGTATAGTTTAACCAATAGATCGCTTGGCTTACAGAATATTCATAAGCTTATTATGTGCTGTATAAGTGTCTGATACTCTCTGCAATAAACATAGCTTGCTGATCTCATATTGAGTGTCCGAGTCTTCCCTCACCCAAGAGTATAGCATAAAATTATTAACTAAAATTGGTGATCTATTATTATTATTAAGTTGTGCTTAAAGTTATTTTTGCTGTCATGTTCAAAACAATTTTTTTTTTTTTACTGTAATGAATGAGCAATTGATCTCAAAGTCATCACAAGCCCATCAAAAAAACAAAGCTCTATTCACCGGGCAGGTCTGTGAGCTAGAGGGTAGTTAGGCTTGTACTTACCTCTTGCTGTTCATGAACCAATAAATCCTGTCAACAAAACCAGGATCTTTAGCCCACTCCTATTAAAGATTCTACAAGGATGATGGTTTGATTTGTGTTTAGAAGTTTAGATTTAAAATGGCCAGTTCAATGGATAAATAAAGACAGTTGAAGTAGTATTACTTTACTATTATTATTATTATTATTATTGGTATTAGTATTATCAGCTACTGGAAGAAACAAACCAGTAGTATCTATACTTAATTACTTCTATTTCCAGAAAACAATAAAGAAAAAGAACCAAACCAGAAAAAGTCACTTCCTACCTTTTGTATCTCAGGATGATGAATTTCTCTTGGGCACTTCTCCAATTTATCAAGACTCATAGCACTGAAAGGCAAACAAAACAGTGCTTTATAGAAGGCCAAGTGCACGTTTCAAGGCTGAACCACCAACTGATTGCAGTGACAGCAGTTACAACATGAATCAGTCCAAGGGCCTCTCTTAAATGGAATGGAATGTTTTGTGGAACTGCCATTTCTTTCCCAAAATACTAACTTCCAACACTTCCTAAACTTATTTTGCATTTTAAAAACAGAAATTAGTAAGACTCTGTGTGGACATCAGGTTTATTTCCTTCTAATGCACAGAGCTCTGTTCCATCATCCTTCACTTTGGCTCTACCCAGAATCATGGTGAGCTTTTTAGGAGTGCTCAATAATCAATTCTATTTCTTTTCCTAGTTCTCTCTCTTCTTCAATAATTAAAGGCAAGTCAAATGAAAAATGACAAGTTCAGCATCAGAGTCACACTTTTCCCCTTTGTCTGCTCAAGAACAGGCTTTAAATCCACTTATTGCTGCCTTCAACGATTCAGACTTGCAAAACCATTCTTACATGTTTTACAGGTTTATCATAAAACCCACAGAACACAAGCTCTGAATTACAGGAAAAGGTACACAGGCAAATATCTAAACTGATTACTTATTTGAAAACACATACCTTAATTCAGATTGCACCCAGAATGTTTCTGTGGGACACTAAGGGAGACATATTTTGTGAGTACCCTGTAAACGAGAAAAGCTAGCATAGATTACAGGACATACTCACTTTTTCTGCATATTCAGATAGAATTATTAATAAAAACAATTAAGTTTAAAAAGAAGGAAGATAACCAAGGTAATTTTACTCAGCTATATTTACTCCCGATTTAGAGAAAAAAAAAAAGGCCCGGGTGCTGCAAAGAAAAAAAAAGTGAACCACAAACGCTTACAGTAGAATTTTAAAACAATCGCTTGGATAAAAGAATCTTATGGAACGTGAAGTAGAAAAAAAGTGAAACCACTATCAGACCTGCCTATTTTCTCACCAGTGTACAAGAAAATCCTAAAAGCAGTATGAAGTCACTGCCTAAAACCGGTCATGGGATGTAACCAAGAACAATTTAGGCATTTGCTAATCTAGACAGAAACCTTTTCTGGATGCTAGTGTCAAATCACAAGTTTTGTCTTTCAGAAGCTCGACAATGCTGGAAAGCATTTTCCCCGGGGCTCGGGAGGGCAGGGGCGGAAGGGGGGGTGGCTTTGCAGCTCGCACCTGTGCCATCCGAAGCATACAGCCCGCCCGCTCCCTGCGCTGGGCATTCTCCCGGCCATCTCTGGCTTTACCGCCCAGCGCCGCTCCATCCGCTGTCACGGCACAAAGAGCCACGAGCACTAACGCAGGCAGCAGCCCCGTCATGCCGGCGATACCGCAGCGCTCCCTGCTCGCAGCGCCCAACACGCGGCGGAGCCGCCTCCGCCCGCAGCACCGGCAGCAGCCCGAGGGAGACGGCTGCAGCTCGGGGGCTCCTCCGGCGCCTCCGCCAGCCCGAGGGCAGCCGCCCCACCGGGACCGCGGGAGCACCCGGCGCCGCTCGCCCGGGGCGGCTCCTGCAGCTCCCGGCCCGCGGCAGCAAAGCACCGCCTCGCCCTCCGCCATCGGCGGGCGGCAGCGCCCCCGCCCCCGGCACCGCTGTGTGCGGCCGAGGAACCGGGCGGACGCTCCTTCCGCGCTGCTCAGCTCCGCGCGGGCGGCCAGACGGAGGCTGCGCTCCTCCAGCGTCGCTGTCCCGCGCGGGAGAGGCGCCGGCAGCTGCGCGCGCACAGCCCCGCGCGACCGCCTGGCACGCCAGCCACTCATGTGCCGCGTCGGCCGTTGCGTCACACGCCGCGTCGGTAGCACGGCCTGCCGGGAGTTGTAGTCTCGGGCTGACAGCCACCGCTCCGTCCCCCGGGAGCCACCGGGACCTGCACTCCCTCCTGGGCATCAAACGGGTCCTTCGCCCCAGGGCGGGGAAGGACCTGAGGCAGCACCGCTCCTCCCGAATGCCCTCTCTTTTTCCTTCCAACTCTTTTTACTTTTTTCACTCTGTTTTTCACCACTTCCCTTCCCTTTTCCTTTTCCCTTTCCCTTCCCTTTCCTTTCCCCTTTCTTGTATTTCTAATCTTGGTTTACCTTTCCACCTTTAGAATAAAAAAGCAGCAGTAGAAACTTTCAGGCTACCCGAGAGTAAAAAAAAAACTCTGCAAAACGAAAATGATTTAAAGAAAACTATTTATTCCCTGGGAGCCTGACATTTTCTACTGCTGCACGTGACACAGAGCTTTTATTCCTTCTTATAGATAGTTGATATTTTATATAAATTTATAGTTTATATTGATGCATTATATTAATAACTATATATAATATGCACCTTATTCAAAAAATATACGGGAATTATTTTTTAAATTATTTACCATATCTACTGCTACAACTTATTTTTCCTTATATTTCTAATTTTTATATAAATCTTTAATGTGTTTATGATATATTTCTATACTTATATTTCTACCTTTATATTATTTGTATTTGTAATTTTTACACTAAAACACCTGCTTTGGCAAAGAAAAAACAAAACCATCCATTATTTTAAACTACCTAAATTTTTTTTATATTTATATTTATCATAATATACAACAAATGATAGATATAGATAGATAGATAGATAGATACATATATCACATACATATTTATATCTATTTTATATCCATTTCCTATAATATATTTAATAAAATATATGCAGTATTACGTGTATTATATACTTTACAATTCATGTTATTTTACATTTACAATTTATTATTAATTTTTGATATATCTGCATATAGTTGCAATACATTTATATATTTGTATTTTTGTTTGGGTTGTATTTACATTTATATTCTCTATTCATATATCTATAAACATACACAATACTCTATTAAAATTAGAGTAACTTATTGTAACATATAATGACTTATGTTACATGTTAAATTTTAAAAATTGACCGAATATATAAAAATAAAATTGGCCCATTCCCATTGCTACACATCTATTTCTTTTGTTTCAATATAGTTAGAGTCATAATTGCATATTTAAAATCCAATTCCTAAATGAAATGACAGAACAAACAGCATCAAATTCCCACCAATATCTTCCAAAAACATCAAGATACCTCCAACACCCAAACAAGTGTCAGCGAAAAAACAAAGAACACTCTTTTCAATAACAATTCTCATCACGACAGAAAAATGGAACCAAAATAAAAGAAAATCCTATAGAAACACACACAGAAAATTACAAAAAGTACTAAAAAAAAGTCAAACCAATCTACTAAACTCAAGACAGTGCCACTCACCCTGAACGACGTTACTAAAAAAAAATAAAAAACAACAAAATTCTACCTCTACACTAACTCAAAGAATAAACAATCCTCTGTAAAAATAACTTTAAAACCTGAACTAATTAACAAAATGGAAAAACATCTCAACCACTAAAAACTAAGAAATTAACTACCCAAATAAATAAATACTTTAAAAACCCACCATATAAATACCCATGTTTCCAAAAAAAACCCTGATAAACAATACGCAAATACATTAAAAGACAACAACAACAACAACAAAGGAAAATAAAGAAACCAACAACAAGAATAATACCAAAAAACAGATAAATCTGCAACAAAAAAATTATTCCCCACTGAATAAACCCATAGTGCCTCAAGCTATCAAAATAAAAATACCACCTAGAAACAAACACAAAGACTAAAGACAAACGTAACCATAAACAATGTCCCCCAAATTACCCGTAACCATAAAACATACACTACAATCAAACAAACCAAACAAATAAAAGCCCTGGAAGACGATAAACACACATGCAATTATCGAGATTAAAAACCCGCTGCTATGAACGACACGACGCTACCCCAAGCCCCCCAAAACAAACACTACACACTCACGCTAATAAAAGCCACCGCAACAGAATTAAAATGCGAACCGCTGCTTCGCGCTACGACCCGTAAAAACCATTGCGCGCCCTTCTAAACATAATACCCCGGCAAAAAAATATATATCCTGTTATGAACAAAAACTCGGTTAATATTTTTTATGAGAAAAAGTTTCAAAAAGGCAGCCAGACCACTGGCCCTGCCCAAGTTCTGTGTGTTTTGTTATTGTAATCACGGGTCGTTGTCGTTAATGGTTGTTTTTGTATTAGTAAAAGCCCTGGCCGGGGCGAGGTAATGGCCCTTCTCCTGGGTGGGGACCTTGCCCGAAGCTAAGTTGTACCTTTCCCAGAATAGTGAAGACACCTGAGAAGGTGGGGGGGGGGTTATGCAAAGTGACTCGCAAGACCAGAATGCTTTGTGAGACCCCCATCTCCAAACTCATGGAGAAACCCCAAAAACAACGAGCCACCTAAGAGTTGAGAGACTAGAGTGATGTCTGGACGTGAGGAACCGAGTGCTGAGCCTGCAGAGACGCAGAACACCTTCGGACCCTCTCGCCCTGACCATGGGAGTTGACCCCGGAGCTGAGACCAGGCCGACTGAGTGAGAGAAACCAACATCTGACACCATCTTATGGGATCAGGAGACCCAAAAAGGCTCCCAAGAGGATGTGATCCCCAGCTCTGCCCCTGGTGGACAGAGCTGCGCATATCCTCCTCCTCTGAGTCGCCCTGGGAGACGACGGACGCTGCAGACCCGTCGAGCCGCCCAATCCTGAGCTGATCACTTTTTAATAAAGGCATTACACAGGAGAAGAAGTCTCCTGGCCCTGTTTATTTCATATCCGACTACAAAACCCAATCCGAAACGAACCTTTATCATCTCTACCGGCACCGAGAACCGTGCCGCTCAGGAAGAACACCATATCCCTTAGCGGACACCCGCTGCAAACCGAACCCAGCGATGCCATCAACGCCTCCAAAGCGCCTCCGAGCCACGGCACCGCCGAACTTGGAGCGGCCGAACCCCGCGCTCGCTGCCGGCCCCGGACGGAGCGCGGCTCCCGGCAGGAAAGCGGCTCCTGTGGCGGCTGCTCCGGCACGCGGGGCCGGCGCCGCCCCGGGGAGCCCCGCCCGCTGCCCCTGCCCGGCGGGGCCGGCACCGGGCCCGGGGCTACCGGCGGCGCCCGAGCCCCGCGCCCGGAGCGGACGGAGCGGCCGGCACCGCCCGGGCCGGCGCAGCAGCGCCCGCGCCGCCTCTGCCGCCCTTGGCCGGCCCGGCCCGGCTCCGCTCGGCTCCGCACGGCTCGCACCGGCGCGGCTCCGCCACTGCCGCCCTCGGCCGGCCCGGCCGCGCCGAATCCCCCGTGCGCCCCGGCAGCTGCCCGGGCCGTGCCAGCAGCGCTCCCGAGCGGGAACGTTCCGGGCCGGGCCGCGGGCACGGGGAGCGCCCTCCAAGGCAGCGGTACAGCCCCATTGCAGCCCTGCAAACGCTGCCGGAGCTGCGGCTTCCCGCAACCAACCCCGAAACCGCAGACGGGGCGCACCTCACTTCAACAAGGGCAAAGAAATGTGTTCTCCCCTAAAATTTCACCCCCTAGGAGAGCAGAAAAGTAGGGGCGCTCCCCAAATGAAAGCCTTCGACTGATGGGAAAGGGCGATTTCGACCTCCATTCAAACCCTTGAAAAGGAGGGACACCAGGGCTGCCCCCGCCATTTAAACCCGAGGGTGGTGCAAATGGGGTGGCTGCCTTCAAATCAAACCCATAATACCACAAGAATACTTTTCCCATTCCCCTTAGAATAGAACCCCCGGGATACCCCTAACAGCCTGCAAAAGGCAGCTTTTCCTGCAATCAACACCTTTAAAACCACAAGTCAAGAGGGATCCCCTCAGGTCAAACGCAGACAATAAAAGAAGAGGAGCTGCTTCCTTCTCCTTAATCCCTTTTGTCTTCATAAGCTCCATTTGTGTTCCTGGGGAACCGGGGAGGGACTGGCAAGATGAAATTGCAAAGGGGAAGGAGAAAATTCCCCGCTCCGAACCCACACGGGCTCACCTGTTCGGCTGCTGCTCCCCGGCACAAAGATTCGTCCCTCGGCGCCTCCTTTAAGCGATGCTCCACGTACCCAAGCGCGGATCCAGGTGGTGCCCCCGACCCTGTGGGAAGCTCTCGCAGTCCTTCCATGAGACAGCGCCGGGAGTGCCCCATAAACCCCTCCACTCAGCAGCTCCATGCAAAAGGGAGCTGAGGCAAAGCCTCCCCCTAAAACAGCCTCGCCCCGGCAGGAGCCGGCCCCTCATCATCCTCACACTCACACCTGGGCTGCTCCGAGCCCCCATCATCCTCACACTCACACCTGGGCTGCTCCGAGCCCCCATCATCCTCACACTCACACCTGGGCTGCTCCGAGCCCCCATCATCATTACAGCTGACACCTGGGCTGCTCCGAGCCCCAATCATATATTTTTCATATTTATATTCGCATTTATATTTAGAATTTATATTACTCTATAATAAAAATTATATTATATATTGCATCTCTTCATGTTACTTGCATAGATTTCTATTTCTATTCATAGTTTGGTATTATATCTTTATATCTCTATATATTTATTATATATTTCTGTATGTCGATTTACATTTCTATAGTACTTATATTATTTAAAATAAAACCCCTGCCTCTAACGAAATAAAAAGCAAAGACACCCCTTTCTTTAAAACACATTTAAAATTTTAAAAATAATTTTGTTTGTCATAATTTTGTTCACATCTATATTTGTAATTTTCATTTGTTATATTTATAGATATTATATATATTGGAGAGAATACCTTTTTATATAATAATAGATATATTCTTTTGACACAATAGATTTCTTTTACTTATATTTATATGTATTAAATATTTATTGATATCGACATATATATGATATATTTGCATTTCTAGTTTTATATTTTTTATGAAATCTCCAGCCTATACCCCAATAAAAGCCAACCAATCCCCAATCTATTTAAACTATATTTAAACATGAATCCTGTCACGGCTGCATTGCACAGCAGTGCCCCAAGCTAATCTGACACTTGTTCATCTCCTGGACCTGAATCTGAACCCGCTCACCTTGATCGCACCTGGCAGAACCATTTTCGTACCTTTTTCTGGCATGTCTTGGTTTTGTTTTCTTTTGTCTTGAGTTTTTGTGGCCTTTATTGCCTCTCTTTTTTTCTGGCACTTCTTGGGGTTTTTTCTTCGTTTCTTCTTGCCCATCTTGGTGTTTTTTCTGGTTTTTCCTTGCCCCCCTTGGGGGTTTTTTTCAGGTTTTTTTTTTTTTTTCCTGGGTTTTCCTTTTCTGGATTTTTTCTTCGCCATCTTAGTTTTTTGTTGCGATTTTTTTTCTTGCCCATCTTGGGGTTTTCCTCTGGTCTGTTTTCAGGGATTTTTCTTGCCCATCTTCCTTTTTTTTTTTTTTTTTGTTGGTTTTTCTTTTCTTTTCTTCTTCTATTTTTTTTCCCCCTAGGTTTCTCCTTGCCCTCCTGGTTTTTGGGTTTTTTTATCTTCCTTCCTTCCTTCCTTCCTTCCTTCCTTCCTTCCTTCCTTCCTTCCTTCCTTCCTTCCTTCCTCTCCTTCCTCTCCTTCCTTCCTCTCCTTCCTCTCCTTCCTTCCTCTCCTTCCTCTCCTTCCTTCCTCTCCTTCCTTCTTTTTTCCTTTCATTTCCTTTCCTTATTTTCTTTTTTTCTTTTTCTTTCTTTCTTTCCCTGCATTTCTAATCTTGGTTTTCCTTTCTAGCTTTAGAATAAAAAAAGCAGCAGTAGTAACTTTCAGGCTACCTGGGAGTAAAAAAACCTCCAAAACGAAAATGATTTAAAGAAAACGATTTATTCCCTGGGAGCCTGAAATTTTCTACTGCTGCACATGACATAGAGCTTTTATTCCTTTTTATAGATAGTTGATATTTTATACTTTATACAGCGCCCCCTGCCTTGTGCACCGGCGCTCTGCAGGCACAGCGATCCCTGCCGTCTGCACAGGCGCACTGCATGCAGAGCGCTGCGGCGTCGTTCGGTTCTGTTTAATGAAACTCGGCTGAATTCGGCGTGGTTCGGCTCTTGGTCTAAACTCGTTTCAGTTCGGCTCTTCGGCTAAACTCGGTCGTATTCGGCACATTGTCTAAATGCGGCTCAAGTCGGCTACACTCGGCTATCGGTTCCAGTCGGCTATCATCGGCTCTTGGTGTAAACTCGGCTGTTTTCGGCCGCACTGGGCTCTTCGGCTCAACTCGGCTGTTTCCGGCCACACTCGGCTCTTCGGTGAAACACGGCTGTTTTCGGCCGCACTCGGCTCTTCGGGGAAACTCGGCTTTTTCCGGCCACACTCGGCTCTTCGGGGAAACTCGGCTCTTTCCGGCCACACTCGGCTCTTCGGGGAAACTCGGCTCTTTCCGGCCACACTCGGCTCTTCGGGGAAACTCGGCTCTTTCCGGCCACACTCGACTCTTCGGCTCTTCGGAACTATTCGGCCCGGCTCGGCTCCCTCAGGGCGGGAAAGCGGACGTGAGAGGACCCCGGCACAGCGAGGCGTTTACCCAGATGCCTCTCACAAACCCGCCAAAATACGCCCGCCCGCGGAGCCCCTGAGCCCACAGCATGTCTCGGGTACACATGAAACGCCACAGAAAAATCCGTCGGGGCCGCCATGACGTCGGTATTCCGCGCAGGCAGTGCAGTTAAACACCCACACGGTCCTCCACTTCCCCGCCCTTTTCGCCGCCATGCTGAGAAGGTCAAACAAAACTCCGCGACATCGCCCACGCGCCACTCCCAAGCTGGCCGCCTCTCGCTGCACGCCTGCAGTACCGCGCTCTGCCCACAAGGCGGCAGCACTGCCGCCCGCCCCAGCCGGGGGCGCAGCGCGCCTCGGGGCTGCGGCAGCGAAGGCGGCAAAAAAGAACAGGGGCGACCCCCGCCGAAAACTGCTCTGAAATAAATGCCCCAAAACAACCGGGAAGAGGGAAAAAAACCGTCTGCCTCTAATCTAATAGGATAAAAGACAAAGCAAAACAAAACACAACACAAAAAAAATTATTAAAAAAAATATTTAAATATTTTTAAAAATATTTTTTCATATTAATATTCACATTTCTATTTACAACGTATATTGATGTACACTGTCCATTTATACATTTCTTTTTATAAATACATTTCTATTCCATATTGCATATATCCCTAAAACTTAAATTTATTTGTATATTTTTATAAATATTTTCACATAGTAAGTATACATTTCTGTTACGATTTTTACTTCGGTAACACTTGGATTATTTAAAATAAAACCTTTGCCTCCATCCACATTAAAGCCAAAAAGAACCCCTTTCTTCCAAACTGTACTTAAATATTTTATAAAATTCTATTTTTCAGGTTCATATTCACATTTACATTTAAAATGTATACTTATGTATACTGTTATTTGTATTCTTCATTACATCACTTCCTATTATTTGTATTTATTTATATTTTGTGTTTATATATATATTTATATCTTGATTGTATATCTCAATATTTAGAAATATATAACAATATCTACATTCATACTATTTAAAATAAAAACCCTGCCTCTAACACAACAATAAAAAAAAACCGAACCCTTTCTTTTAAAAAATATTTAAATAGATTTTATCCTAATGTTCAATTGTTATATTCATATTTGTATTTATAATGTATATTAATGTATATTGCTTATTTATATATTTATCTTTACCAATGTCAATTTATAAATAAATTTATATTCTATATTACATCCGATGCGAGTAGGTATTTATATTTTTTATATTTTTTTATTCATATTTTTATATGGATTAAATATTTCTGCGTCAAGATTTTTACTTCTGGAACACGTATAATATTCAAATTAAAAACCCTGCCTCTACTTAAATAAAAGCCAAAACATTCCATTTCTTTTAAACGATATTTACATATTTTTATATTTATATTCCCATTTATAATTTATATTGCCATTTAATGTTATTTATATTCCATGCCACAACTCCTCATATTACTTACATATATTTATATTTAAATTTCTATTCATAGTTTAGCAATTTCTCTTTATATATTTATTATATATTTCTATCTTAAGATCCACATTTCTATATTGCTTATATTATTTAAAATAAAACTCCTGCCTCTAACCAAATAAAAACCAAGGACACCCCTTTATTTGAACCAGATTTAAAATTTACGAAGTAAATTTATTTTTCAAAATTATAATGATATTTATATGGATATTTTTATTTATTTTATGCATAGATTTTATCTATATTAGAGGGAATACCTTCTAATATAATCATAGAAATATATTTTCTGTATTATACATATTTTCTTACTTATATTTGTTTAAATTAAATATGTATAGATATTTGTATTTCTATATATATTTGTATATCTGAATTTATATTTTATTGCTATCATTTAAAAACCCCAGCCTATACCCTAATAAAACCCCCCAATTTACTTTAACTCTATTTAAATATTTTTATATTTACAATCTATATTTATATATCTTTGTGTATATATATATAAAATAGACTATCATTTATCTATATGATAACATGTTACAATTATATACCATATATTATAGTTTTATGTATGTATCTGTTATCTATATTTATGTTTACCACTCTAATGTTATATTTATTTTTAAATGTATATTTATTTCTATTTTCATCTCTATATTAAACCATGTCAGTTCATTAACCCGACGCACCAGAGCCACAACAATACTGTACCTTTGTCAGCACCGGCACGCAGCACACGCCCATCCCATCGCAGCACAGCAAAACAAAACCTATTTCTGTTACTAATGGAACAAACATGCCACAACGTCACTGAACCCTAATAAAAACTCAAATAAACCTAACTGTAAATAAATTTTAAATCTCACTATAAAGTAGCCCAAAACCTCCGCACATTCTCATCATAAACTTCCTCCTAAACCAGTACCTCAAAAACCCCAAAAAACTCAAACACACCTTGAAAATGACACAACTGCTAATAAAAACAAACACCCATTAAAAATTAAATCAAACCAACGCACTAGACTCAAAACTGCACAACTGACCCTAAACATTACTAAAAAAAGTCCCCAAAGCTCTACCTTTATGTTAATGCACAAATAATAACATGTAATCTATAAAAGTTATTTCAAAAAATTAAAAAAAATAATTAAAACCATGAAAATAAAAAACCTAAACTATTAAAATATTAAAAAATATCACTACCTAAATTAAAAAACATATTGCCTATAAAAACCCACCATATAAATGCCCCTGTCCCAAAAAATAAAAATAAAAAAAAATATTGAACCACAAAGAAATCAGAACTTAGGAACACCAAAACCATAATGTTCAAGAACTCACACCACATCCCTTATCATACACCAACTACAAACAAGATAAAGCAATACAATGAATTCTTAAAAACCACCTTAAAACCACTACATTGAAAAACATTTCAAAAATTAAAAACTGCATCTAACAAAAGCCATCTAATAAATTCACACCCAAAACTCCAGCAGCCCAGCTGGCCCTACCAAAGCTCTAGGTTCATACATACAGTAAACAAAACCAAAATCCCAGTAATACCCATCAGAAATCTATGAAAGAACCCTACTGAAATTAATCCTGCCTCAAATACAAACCAACCCATCCGGAAAGTCAGCTTCACTCAAAAAACAATTTACACAGAGTTAATAATACCAAGAAATAAAACAACACACCATATACCACCAATGAATATCATAGTGAAGGAAAAAAAAAACACTACATTTTTTCCTTTTTGTTTTTTAAACTAACTTCTTTTATTAGCTAGAACAAAAGCTTTTGCCAGGACTGTAGCAACAACTTCTTTTTCTTCTTCTCCTTCTGAAATGTCCCTTCTCACTCCCAAATTCCTCTCAACTCCTGAGTTTACATCCAAGCAAAAAGCAAAATTCGTGCACTCATGCGTTCGCTGCTCCTGTCAGATTCTCTCTTTCCCTCCACATCTTCTTACACTTTCAGTCCTCACGCTGTCCCGCCGTGATGAGTCTGACAGAAGAATTGGCACATGTTAACAGAGCATTTCCCTCCCTCCCTCCCTCTCTCCCTCCCTCCCTCCCTCCGCTTTCCTCAGCGCATTTCAATCCATCCCAGGCCTGCAGTGATGCACGCTCACCCCAAAGCTCACAGCAAGCATGCAGCAGCTCAGGCTCACTCGGCTCCAGGGCCCAGAGCCTGCAGGCCCTGCAGCTGCCACACGGATGGACCTGGTTCCCTCCCCGGGTGCCCAGAGGGAAACCTGAGGGCAGGCGTCCACCCCGAGGGTGCACCCGCAGCCCCGGGCAGGCATGGAGTCGCCGGCTGCTCTCTGGGGACGACACCCTCCCTGCAGGCCACACTGCCTCGGCCTCTCCCTCCCTGGGGGACAGGCACCTCCAGGGTCTGTGACCAGCCCCCTTCCGTCAGCATCCAGGGGCTCTGTCAGAGCCACAGGGCTCAATTCGTGGTGAGTACCGATGGCACACAAATGGCAGCCTGAGGAAATCGTGTTCTGGCCTCTAAGTGCTTGGGACAGGGTCTGATTTTTTGTTTTGTACTTGTATAAGATTAGTACAACAGGGCTCTGATGGATGACATGGCAACAGAGAATTAAAAACTCCTCGACAGGATTACATCGACTTCTAGGAAAAGACAAAAGCTTAGGACCCTTCTGAAATCTACTTTTATTCCAAAGCACGGGGATTGTCAGCGTGCTGCACCTTCCAGCTTTTCAAAGCAGCTTACCTCTGAAGACCAGGAAACATTGATTTCTACAGAAACAATGGGCAACCCCCAGGCTAATCTCAGCACTACTGTTTAATAGGGGACCTGCCAGCGTGCCAGTCCAGCTTCAAGTGTGCTTTACTTCAGTCTAACGTCCCCACAAAATTCTTCTCACATCTTCCAACCCTGAAATCTTATTTTCCCCTAAAGCTTCTCTTCATTAGCAATTTCCAAGTAACATGGTATTTTTACAACATTCAAAAATGTCATGCTGGACTGTGCTAGAGAGTAATCTGCAAATATCAGCTTAGCAAAGTTTGAATTGACTTGTCCAGAGATAAAACCTACAAGTGAACACCTACACCTGCCTACAAAGAGCTAACAAGCCCCTGGCAGCTGCCAGCATCAAAGCACAGCGGATGTTTCTAATACAGGGTAAGGATAACAACATCACCTTCTGTTCTCTCCAGCTTCTTTTCCCTGCAGTCATATTTTGCTTCTTATGATTTTTTTAGTCCCCGTATCTTCTTGGACAGCACCGAGCCCGACGACAAGGATACAAGAGTCTTTCCCTGCCGGGCGGAGAGAACCAGGAAAACAGTTAAAAAAAGAACAGGGCAGTTTGAAATTCGTACTTGCAACGAGAAGCAGCGCCTAACCAACAGAACAAGAGTAAACAAAGCATGATACCTCCCTGGGGACAGAAGACTCATAAACTCTCCAGGATTCACAATTCCAGCCACCAACCCCTTCAGGACAGCAGCCAAGTGTCCCATGGGGTGGTGCTGCACCAAAGAACCATCTGAGAGGTTCCAAAGAGTGAAATGCACAGTATTTTGCAAAGACAAAAAATCTTGCAAAATAACAAAAATACAATAGATGTAAACTACAGGGCAAGAGTACAAGTGTTACCTTTGGCAGCTGGAACCATCCAGGTGAGCACCTGATAACGGGATCCTCGCCAGAGTTTGAACCCTTCAGGACACAGAAGGGTTTTCCCCAGAAATTTCACAGACTGAGTTTTGATAGAAGCACGCTCGCCGGATCCTCAGAAACGTCACCCATTCTCCAGGTGTCTGGAGAGAACTGCAAATGGCTCTCACGTAGTTGGAGCTAGTTCTGTAAGGTCTCAGGGTGAATTTCACCAGATGCAACCAAACTGGGCAACTCCCAGTGGGACAGAAGGAACCCAAAGCTTGGGTAAGCAGAGCTGCAGCAAATACTGAGGAAACAAACATAACAGCGTAAAAAATAATAAACCATCCTTTTTTTTCTCTTGCTTTTGTTTTTTTTTCTTATTCAGATCAGCATAGCAATTAAAGAGAAGGTGAAAAACTCACCATTACTGAACATTTCATCACCTGTAAGCTGAGCATCCTTAGCATAGTGGACTCCAAAGTTAAAATTCACCGATCCCTGGGAAATAAAGCCAAATATCGTATGGTAAAAAATCAAACAGCAGACATAAAAATTTGTTTCCTCTAAGCACTTTCAGGTACGTATGTATCTTTGCATTACACATTAGAACATACACTTTATACCATCACCTAATACATAATAATTTACCTTTAAATTTTGATAGTATAGCATGAATTTTTAACTTAAACTGGTGATCTATTATTATTCAGTTGGTGCCTAAAGTTATTTCTGCTGTCACGTTCAAAAAAACATGAATTTTTTTTACTGGAATGAGCAATTGATTTCAAAGTCATCACAAGCCCACCAAAACACAAAGCTGGGTTCACTGGACGGGTCTGTGAGCTAGAAGTAGTTAGGCTTGTACTTCCCTCTTGTTCTTCCAGAACCAATAAATCCTGTCAACAAAACCAGGATCTTTAGCCCGCTGCTGTGAAAGATTCTACAAGGATGATGGTTTGATTTGTGTTTAGAAGTTTTGATTTGAAATGGCCAGTTCAATGGATAAAGACAGTTTACGTAGTATTACATTACTGTTATTATTATTTCTATTGTTATTTTTACTAGTACTACTGCTATTGTTATCACCTGCTACTGGAAGAAACAAACCAGTAGTACCTATACTTAATTACTTTTATTTCCAGAAAATAATAAAGAAAAAGAACCAAACCAAAAAAAGTCACTTCCTACCTTTTATATCAAGGGATGAAAAATTTCTCTTGGGCTCTTCTCCAATTTATCAAGACTCATAGCACTGAAAGGCAAACAAAACAGTGCTTTATAGAAGGCCAAGTGCACGTTTCAAGGCTGAACCACCAACTGATTGCAGTGACAGCACTTACAACATGAATCGTTCCCAGAGCCTCTGTGAAATGGAATGTTCTGTGGAACTGCCGTTTCTTTCCGAAAACACTAACTTCCAACACTTCCTAATCGTATTTTGTATTTTAAAACAAAAGAAGTTAGTGAGACTCTGTGAGGAGGTCAGGTTTAAATTTATTTCCTTGCAAAGCACAGAGCTCTGTTCCATCACCCTTCCCTTTGGCTCTACACTGAACCATGGTGAGCAGTTGAGGAGTGCTCAATAATCAATTCTATTTCTCTCTTTTTCTAGTTCTCTCTATTCCTAAATCATTCAAGACAAGTCAAATGAAAAATGACAAGTTCAGCATCAAAGTCACACTTTTTCCCTTTGTCTGGTCAAGAACAGGCTCTAAATCCACTTATTGCTACCTTCAAGGTTTAAGACTTGCAAAACCATTTTTACATGTTTTACAGGTTTATCATAAAACCCACAGAACGCAAGCTCTGAATTACAGGAAAAGGTACACAGGCAAATATCTAAAGGGATCACTTATTTGTAAATACATACCTTGATAGAGAGCGCACTGAGAACCTTTCCGTGGGACTCTAAGGGACGCATGCTTTCTGAGCACCCTGTAAACAAGAAAAGCGACGATATATTACAGGACATCCCCACTTTTTCCACATATTCAAATAGGATTTTTAATAAAAACAGTTCCGTTACAAAAGAAGGAAGAAAACCAAGCTAATTTTACTCAGCTGTATTTACTGCCGATTTAGAGAAAAATGCCGGGCCGCGTCGCCCGTTGCGTCACACGCCGCGCCAGCAGCAGGGCCTGCCGGGAGTTGGAGTCTCGGGCTGACAGCCACTCATGTGCCGCGATAGCCGTTGCGTCACACGCCGCGCCGGCAGCACGGCCTGCCGGGAGTTGGAGTCTCGGGCTGACAGCCACCGCTCCGTCCCCCGGGAGCCACCGGGACCTACACTCCCTCCTGGGCATCAAACGGCTCCTTCGCCCCAGGGCGGGGAAGGACCTGAGGCAGCACCGCTCCTCCCCAATGCCCTCTCTTTTTCCCTCCAACTCTTTTTACTTTTTTCACTCTGTTTTTCACCACTTCCCTTCCCTTTTCCTTTTCCTTTTCCCTTTCCCTTCCCTTTCCTTTCCCCTTTCTTGTATTTCTAATCTTGGTTTACCTTTCCACCTTTAGAATAAAAAAGCAGCAGTAGAAACTTTCAGGCTACCCGAGAGTAAAAAAAAAAATCTGCAAAACGAAAATGATTTAAAGAAAACTATTTATTCCCTGGGAGCCTGAAATTTTCTACTGCTGCACGTGACACAGAGCTTTTATTCCTTCTTATAGATAGTTATATTTTACATATATTTATAGTTTATATTGATGCATTATATTAATAACTATATTTAATATGCACCTTATTCAAAAATATACGGGAATTTTTTTTTTATTATTTACCATATCTACTGCTACAACTTATTTTTCCTTATATTTCTAATTTTTATATAAATCTTTAATGTGTTTATGATATATTTCTATACTTATATTTCTACCTTTATATTATTTGTATTTGTAATTTTTACACTAAAACCCCTGCTTGGGCAAAGAAAAAACAAAACCATCCATTATTTTAAACTACCTATTTTTTTTTTTATATTTATATTTATCATAATATACAACAAATGATAGATATATATAGATAGATAGATCACATCCATATTTATATCTATTTTATATCCATTTCCTATATTATTTTAAAAAAATATACACAGTATTACTTGTACTATATATTGTATCAATTTATGTTATTTTACATTTACAATTTATTATTAATTTTTTATATATCTGCATATAGTTGCAATACATTTATATATTTGTATTTTTGTTTGGGTTGTATTTACATTTATATTCTCTATTCATATATCTATAAACATACACAATACTCTATTAAAATTAGAATAACTTATTGTAACATATAATGACTCATGTTACATGTTAAATTTTAAAAATTGACCGAATATATAAAAATAAAATTGGCCCATTCCCATTGCTACACATCTATTTCTTTTGTTTCAATATAGTTAGAGTCATAATTGCATATTTAAAATCCAATTCCTAAATGAAATGACAGAACAAACAGCATCAAATTCCCACCAATATCTTCCAAAAACATCAAGATACCTCCAACAGCCAAACAAGTGTCAGCAAAAAACCAAAGAACACTCTTTTCAATAATAATTCTCATCACGACAGAAAAATGGAACCAAAATAAAAGAAAATCCTATAGAAACACACACAGCAAATTACAAAAAGTACTAAAAAAAAGTCAATCACATCTACTAAACTCAAGACAGTGCCACTCACCCTGAACGACGTTACTAAAAAAAATAAAAAACAACAAAATTCTACCTCTACACTAACTCAAAGAATAAACAATCCTCTGTAAAAATAACTTTAAAACCTGAACTAATTAACAAAATGGAAAAACATCTCAACCACTAAAAACTAAGAAATTGACTACTCAAATAAATAAATACTTTAAAAACCCACCATATAAAAACCCACGTTCCCAAAATAAACCATGATAAACAATACGCAAATACATTAAAAGACAACAACAACAACAACAAAAAAAGAAAATAAAGAAAGCAACAACAAGAATAATACCAAAAAACACAGATAAACTGAAATCTGAAACAAAAAACTTATTCCCAACTGAATAAACCCATAGTGCCTCAAGCTATCAAAATAAAAATACCACCTAGAAACAAACACAAAGACTAAAGACAAACGTAACCATAAACAATGTCCCCCAAATTACCCGTAACCATAAAACATACACTACAATCAAACAAACCAAACAAATAAAAGCCCTGGAAGACGATAAACACACATGCAATTATCGAGATTAAAAACCCGCTGCTATGAACGACACGACGCTACCCCAAGCCGCCCAAAACAAACACTATACGCTCACGCTAATAAAAGCCACCGCAACAGAATTAAAATGCGAACCACTGCTTCGCGCTACGACCCGTAAAAAACATTGCGCGCCCTTCTAAACATAATACCCCGGCAAAAAAATATATATCCGACTACAAAACTCAATCCGAAACAAACCATTATCATCCCTACCGGCACCGAGAACCGTGCCCGCTCAGGAAGAACACCGTATCCCTTAGCGGACAGCCGCTGCAAACCGAACCCAGCGATGCCATCAACGCCTCCAAAGCGCCTCCGAGCCACGGCACCGCCGAACTTGGAGCGGCCGAACCCCGCGCTCGCTGCCGGCCCCGGACGGAGCGCGGCTCCCGGCAGGAAAGCGGCTCCTGTGGCGGCTGCTCCGGCACGCGGGGCCGGCGCCGCCCCGGGGAGCCCCGCCCGCTGCCCCTGCCCGGCGGGGCCGGCACCGGGCCCGGGGCTACCGGCGGCGCCCGAGCCCCGCGCCCGGAGCGGACGGAGCGGCCGGCACCGCCCGGGCCGGCGCGGCAGCGCCCGCGCCGCCTCTGCCGCCCTTGGCCGGCCCGGCCCGGCTCCACTCGGCTCCGCACGGCTCGCACCGGCGCGGCTCCGCCACTGCCGCCCTCGGCCGGCCCGGCCGCGCCGAATCCCCCGTGCGCCCCGGCAGCTGTCCGGGCCGTGCCAGCAGCGCTCCCGAGCGGGAACGTTCCGGGCCGGGCCGCGGGCACGGGCAGCGCCCTCCAATGCAGCGGTACAGCCCCATTGCAGCCCTGCAAACGCTGCCGGAGCTGCGGCTTCCCGCAAGCCAACCCCGAAACCGCAGACGGGGCGCACCTCACTTCAACAAGGGCAAAGAAATGTGTTCTCCCCTCCAATTTCACCTCCTAGGAGAGCAGAAAAGTAGGGGCGCTCCCCAAATGAAAGCCTTCGACTGATGGGAAAGGGCGATTTCGACCTCCATTCAAACCCTTGAAAAGGAGGGACACCAGGGCTGCCCCCGCCATTTAAACCCGAGGGTGGTGCAAATGGGGTGGCTGCCTTCAAATCAAACCCATAATACCACAAGAATACTTTTCCCATTCCCCTTAGAATAGAACCCCCTGGATACCCCTAACAGCCTGGAAAAGGCAGCTTTTCCTGCAATCAACACCCTTAAAACCACAAGTCAAGAGGGATCCCCTCAGGTCAAACGCAGACAATAAAAGAAGAGGAGCTGCTTCCTTCTCCTTAATCCCTTTTGTCTTCATAAGCTCCATTTGTGTTCCTGGGGAACCGGGGAGGGACTGGCAAGATGAAATTGCAAAGGGGAAGGAGAAAATTCCCCGCTCCGAACCCACACGGGCTCACCTGTTCGGCTGCTGCTCCCCGGCACAAAGATTCGTCCCTCGGCGCCTCCTTTAAGCGATGCTCCACGTACCCAAGCGCGGATCCAGGTGGTGCCCCCGACCCTGTGGGAAGCTCCCGCAGTCCTTCCATGAGACAGCGCCGGGAGCGCCCCATAAACCCCTCTGTTGTGGTGTGCTGTAATGTCCCATTTTGGCCTTCCAGGTCACTTTCCCAGGTGTGCCTATGTCTCTCTCCCTTCCCCCTTACCCCCATGCTGAGTGAGTCCTGTCACTCAGACCTAACGTTCCAGCAAGGCGTCGTGTGGTTGGTCAAGTTTAAAGGATGCCCCTATGCCCAGAGGTCATTGGCCTGTCTGGGTGTCATCTTCCCCTGAGACCCTGCCCCTCTCACCTGGTTGGTGGCTCACCTGTACCTCCCCTCCCCCTGTCCCTGAGCTTAAAAAGGTGATCAGACCATGCGGTCTTGGTTCTGTTGGAGCAGGTCCTCACGTTCAGACCTCTGTAACCATGGAATAAACCTCTGGACATGAAACCCTCCAGCAGAATCCTCTCCTTTTTCTCTTCACCATCGCCTGAAGCTATCCTCCTGAGGTAACGGGGTCCCTTACAAGCCTGGACTTGTTCGGTGCCCAGCTGCAACCACCAGCAAGCTAAGGTATCTCTGCAGTGACACACCGCAGTTGCTGCCTTTGGCCCAGCAGCGAGGGTCAGACTGGCCCAGGCACAATCTAACTGGTAATATTGGGAGCCACTTTTTCTCCAATATTTGGCGTCCCTGAGGCGGGCAAAGCGACTCTGCAGCCGAAGACAGACCTGCAGTGCCTTGGAGAAGCTTCTGGCAGCCGTGCATCCAGCTGAAAGGGGCTTTGGTTTATTCGCCCTCGGCTAGAGACTTAGGGAATATTCCCAGAAGAAGTTTCGTGGACTGTTCGGCGCCTCTGGAAAGCCCAGCTCCTTTCTGGTGAGCAGATTTTCCAGAGGGAGGACAGGGTAGCCTCTCTCGCCCAAGAGAGGTCCTGTTCCGGTGAAGAGACCTGCCTGTACCCAGCCAGCTACAGCTTCCATTTTGGGTGAGTATCTCTGCTCTCGGTAGGGCAGGATCTCAAAAACAGACTCTGCCGTGAGTTCTGTTCCTTTTTGCATTTGCATTTTTGGCTGCGCAGCCCCACAGACGGGAATTCATTGATTTCTAGCTATTAGCTTTCTGCCGCGTGTTTTGCTGTCTTTTCGAATTCGCGCGGGAGCTCTCTCTCTCTTCCTTTTGGCTCTGCAAGCTCGGCTCTCTCCACGTGGTCGGGAGATCTTTCTCTCTCTCTCTGTGCGGGGGAGGGGGGTGTTCTCTGCACACGCGGCGCGGGGGGCCCCGGTTTCGGCTTGCCGCGTGGCGTGGCTGCTCTCTCTGCTCCGCGGGGGGGTGCATTCCACGGCGGGGGAGGCTTTGTTTCTGCCTCTGCTCGGCAGGGCGTGCCCTGCTGCTGCTGCCCGGGAATTTGAAAAGCAGTATATACAGCTGCATTGTGAAGCTTTTGTCGGCTCGTTATCCCTTTCCATCTGTGGTTTTTTTTTTTTTGAAATCGGTAGCTGATTTTCGCTTTGTTTTTGGTCAGGCGGGATTTAGTACTTTGCTTTTTACATCTAACATGGGTTTGAAACTCAGCATTGTACAAAAAGGAGTGTATTATAATATTGTTAGCATTTTAAATAGTAGTAATGTGAAGTTCTCAAAGGGAAAATTGAAACAGTTTATAAGATGGCTTTTCCTCCACTTCCCACAAATCTCCCCTGAAGAAATCCACAACATTCAATTCTGGGATAAAGTTGCAAATGAATTGATAACCTTAGGACAATCTGGCAATGCCCCCTCGGCTAAATTTGTGTTTTGGAGTTTACAAATTCGTACAGCATTGCTCAAACAAAAGGAAATGGAGAAAAAGCCAAATGTAAAGCCATGTACCTCTACTCTCCCTGTTTCTCCCTCTCCTAGTTCTAAAACCCCTAAACCTCTTTCCCCAAAACTTAGTATTTTAAACAGATCAAACTCATTGGGAAGTCGACGCCCAAATTCTGTTGAAATGCCTGAGTTGCCCTCTCCACAAGGCCCTGGCCAGCCTGCGTGGAATCTTTCCCAATCCCTTGTGTCCCCTCCTCTGAAACCCACAGCACGTGGTAGCTTTGCAGAGAGTAGTGTTACCCAAAATGGCCCCCAGTCCCTAGGGGGTCCACAAGATGGTGGATGCCACGTGGCATCTTCCCAAACCTGGTCTTCTTCTTCCCAAAATCCCCTTAAGCATCCCAAAACTCCAGCCCCATCCCCCTCTCCTCCTGTTCCTCGTGACACCTTTCCCCCTCCCCCTCCCTTTCCTGCAATACCCTCAGCTCCGCCCCTCTACTCCTCCCAGGGGGCGTCTGCTGACGTGATGTCACCAGGTGTCCCCGCCCCCTGCCTGCCCCTTGACCCCGCCCCCTGTTCCCACGGTTTCCCCGCCCCTTGCCGGCCCCCTGTCCCCGCCCCCTGTCCCCGTTGCGTCTCCGCCCCCTCCCCGGGTTCCCACGGTGGGGACACACCCACTGCCATCCCCCAAACCTGTGTCTGTGATCCCAATGCTTCTGTTTCAAGGGATACAGAGCAGGGAACAGCAGACCCAATGCATAGTCCCATGTTGTCACTGGCTCCTGTTACCTTTCAGACTGCTGCTCAGGGGGGAGCAGTTCCAACTGCTAATTGGAGTTCTTTTGGACGGCAATTGATTAAAGAGATCTGTAAGTCTCACAAAGAATATGGTCCACACAGTCCATATTTCCGTGGCCTTTTAAATTCTGAATTGAGTAGGACTGTAGTGATTCCACATGATTTAAAACAGCTTTTTTCCTGTCTAATGACCTCCACGGAATTTAAATTATGGGAAATAGCATGGAAACAAATGCTAAAAGATGCTCTCCCAGGCTTGCATGCTGATCCAAACACAGCCAAAGACAACAGTGGTAACCCTATCACCATTGAGCTCCTCTGTGGTGAGGGCCAATGGTCTTCTCCCTCGATCCAAGCTACTGCAATTCCTGCAGAAACACTCGAAAAAGTAAAGGAAGCAGCTGAAAAAGCATTCTTTTCCCTACAACCTGAGGGGCCTTTTGAGCCCTATAGTAAAATTAAACAGCTACCATCAGAGCCTTTTTTGAAATTTGTAGAAAGGTTAACTAGAGCTATTGAAATACAAGTTAAAAAAGAGAATGCTAGGGAAGCAATTTTAGAGGAATTGGCGTTTACAAATGCAAATGAACCGTGTCAAGCGGCAATCCTGAGCCTTCCTCTCGAACCTACCCCTACGTTAAAGGACATGCTTCTAGTGTGTAACAGGAAAGTGCCTCTGATGACTGTGGCTGAAGACACCAGACCAAGGCTGCTGCCAAGACCACCTCAGCGTGTCGCCGTTGCCAGCCCTGCGCCTTTTCCCTCAGCACATCAGTACCCTGGGCAGCAGCGGAGACCAGCAATGGTTGAGCCCACAAAACCATGCCTGCTTTGTAACAACCTAGGGCACTGGAGTAACCAGTGCCCCCTGAAAAGGGAATTTGATGAATTTAGAAATGGCAGGGGAGGAGAACTACAAGCCCTCCCTGGGGGTCAACAACAACAAAAAAACTGAAGAGCCAGCGCCGGCCTGCCAGGCGCATAGACACAAAAAGAGCAGGCCAAGGGAATAAGGGTAGCAAAACAAATCAAGCGCGCGATAATATTAATGATTGTGTAAGTGAAGCAGGTGCTTCAAAGACTGTGTATGATTTAAGTGATCCTGTGTTAACCACATCTTCTGTCAATGAGCCTTACAGGTTGCAGCTGACTGAGTCACTCCATCTGGAGGACACTGATTGGCATTTTGTGTCTGTAAATCCTGAACAGAAAGGTACTTGGAGCCGGATTCGTTGTAAGTACATCGTCATTGGGGACACCAAACACACACCACAAGAGATCGAAATTGCTCCGGGAATGACAACATCAGATCCTGAGCAATTCGTTCTCGGCCTGCATTGTTTCCACCCACCCCTGTTTCTTCCCAAGGGACAAATTGTTGCACAAGCTATCCCTGTGCCATCTTTACCTGAAAATATCAAAAAACAAGGGCCCACAGTCGCCCGGGTCCAAGTTATTGGAAAAGACAAACCCAAATTATGGTGTAATGTCAGTGGGGGTGGGGAGTCTAAACGCATTGAGATGCTTGTAGACACAGGTGCAGACTGCACAGTAATTCCGGTACAAGACTGGCCAGCACATTGGCCTTTGCAAAATGTTGCCGGTCACCTTCAAGGAGTAGGAGATCTGCAATTGGCAAGACAATCCAAAAGCATTATTCAATTTGAGGGACCAAACGGACAATTGGCTAATATCCGTCCATTTGTGTTGGATTATTCAGAACCTTTGTTAGGGAGAGATTTAATGGCCCAGTGGGGTGTCACAATTGATATTCCAGACTCTCCACAGCATATTTGTACAGCAGTCACTGAACAACAGCGCCCCACCCCAAAACTGAAGTGGATAACAGACAAACCAGTTCAGGTGAAACAGTGGCCGCTAAGTAAACAAAAAATAAAGGTGCTTGAAGAACTAGTGGAAGAGCAACTAAAAAAGGGCCACATTGTGGAGACCATGTCCCCATGGAACTCTCCAGTGTTTGTCATCCAAAAAGCTGACAAAAAGAGATGGCGGCTCCTCTGCGACCTCCGACAAATTAATAATGTAATTGAAGATATGGGTTCTCCCCAGCCTGGTATGCCATCCCCAACAATGCTTCCCCAAGATTGGAAATTAGCTGTTATTGATATTAAGGATTGTTTTTTCCAAATCCCCTTGCACCCTGACGATGCACCGCGTTTTGCATTCTCAGTCCCTTCTATTAATATGGAATCCCCTATGAAAAGGTACCATTGGACCGTTCTTCCTCAGGGATTAAAGGTATCTCCAGCTATTTGCCAGTGGTATGTGTCTTCCCTGCTTTCCCCAGTACGTGCAGCCGCAGAGAAGGCCATCATCTATCATTATATGGATGATATCCTTGTGTGTGCCCCCAATGATGATTTACTCACGCATGCGCTTGACCTAACGATCGATGCATTGATTGTTGCAGGGTTCGAGCTCCAGGAAAAGAAAATTCAAAAGATGCCACCTTGGAAGTATTTGGGCTTAGAAATTGGAAATAGGACCATTGTTCCTCAAAAATTAGAAATCAATCCAAAGATCAAGACCCTTGCGGATGTCCACAAGTTGTGTGGGTCTTTGAATTGGGTAAGACCATGGCTCGGTCTGACTAATGAAGACCTTGCCCCTCTTTTCAATTTATTGAAAGGGGGAGAGGACCCAGGTGCTCCTAGGTCTATTACCCCAGAGGCACAGAAAGCTCTAGAAAAGGTTCAGATTGCAATGTCCACAAGACAGGCCAACCGATGCCAGCCTGACCTGCCATTCAAATTTATCATTCTAGGTAAGTTGCCACACCTCCATGGAATTATTTTCCAGTGGGAGGAAAAACAAACACCTAAGGCAAAGAACACACCAAAAAAGGACCGGGACCAGAGGGACCCTCTCTTGATCATAGAATGGGTTTTCCTCAGTCACAAAAGGTCCAAGAGACTGACAAAGCCTCAGGAGCTGGTAGCAGAACTGATCCGGAAAGCAAGGACCCGGATCAGGGAGTTAGCAGGATGTGATTTTAAGTGCATTCACATTCCAGTTGAGTTAAAATCAGGTCAAAATACTATGAAAATACTGGAACAATTGTTTCAAGAAAATGAAGTGTTGCAGTTTGCTCTGGATTCCTACTCAGGACAAATTTCGGTAGCGCGGCCCGCTCACAAATTGTTCGAACAAGATGTTCAATTTACCTTAAAACTGAGAAGTGCTCTAAGTAGGAGACCTTTAAAAAGGGCTCTAACTGTCTTCACAGATGCATCCGGGAGGTCCCACAAGTCTGTTATGACTTGGAAGGATCCTCAAACCCAGACAGACATTGCTGAGGTGGAAGGTTCACCTCAGGTTGCTGAATTGGCTGCGGTTGTTAGGGCCTTTGAAAGGTTCTCAGAACCATTTAATCTGATTACAGACTCTGCATATGTGGCAGGAGTAGTATCCAGGGCAGATCAAGCAATACTGCAAGATGTGTCTAACATCGCACTTTTCGAATTGCTCTCAAAGCTGGTAAAGTTAGTCACTCACCGAGAGCAACCATTTTATGTGATGCATGTCAGATCACACACTGACTTGCCGGGGTTTATCGCTGAAGGCAACAGAAGGGCAGATGCTCTTGCTGCACCTGCAGTGATGGCCACTCTCCCAAATGTTTTTGAACAGGCAAAAATCAGCCACCAGCTTTTCCACCAAAATGCACCTGGCCTGGTTCGTCAGTTTAACATCACTCGAGAACAGGCCAAAGCGATTGTGGCCACATGCCCAAATTGCCAACAACATGCACTCCCTACAGTGAGTACGGGAGCAAACCCAAGGGGACTGAACAATTGTGAACTGTGGCAAACAGATGTAACACACATACAGTCTTTTGGACGGCAGAAATATGTGCATGTTAGTGTAGATACCTTTTCTGGAGCGGTCTATGCTTCTGCCCACACAGGAGAATCATCTATTGATGCTACTAAGCACCTCTTGCAGGCTTTTTCTTTCATGGGCATCCCCAAGGAGCTGAAAACTGATAATGGGCCTGCTTACAAATCCAAGGAATTTGGGAGCTTCCTGCAGCAATGGGGAGTAGAGCACAAAACTGGCATCCCCTACTCCCCTACAGGTCAAGCCATTGTAGAAAGAACTCACCGTGATATTAAAAGGGTCCTGGACCAGCAACAACAGGTTCTGAAGGTAGAACCTCCCCACATCCGGTTATCCAGGGCGCTATTCACAATAAATTTTCTGAATTGTTCTTTTGACAGCCTGAACCCACCCATCCTACGCCACTTTGGGGGGAGCAATCATAGGTTAATTAAGGAAAAACCTCCAGTTTTAGGAAAGGACCCTGAGACTTGGAAAATGGTGGGACCTTACAAATTGGTTACTTGGGGACGTGGATATGCCTGTGTGTCCACCCCCTCTGGTTTAAGGTGGGTTCCTTCCAAATGGGTAAAGCCCTATGTTCCCAAGGTATCAGAGAAATCTACAGAAGCACCCCAGGTTGCTCATGCTGCCTGGAGAAGAAAACGCCGCACGCGTTCTCTGGAGGAAATTCCATTTAAGCCTCCTATCTGGAATAGTTTATAATATATATTTGTTTCAAGTTTTTGTGGCAGTTTAGATCCCACTGTTCGTGTGTAGCCTCGAGACACCATGAGACCGAGCCTGCTTCTCGTCCTACTCGTGATCATCCCACCTGTGACCTCCTGCATAGTGCCTCAGCCCAAACCACATATGGACTACCTTGACAAAGGCTCTCAGACATCAACAGAGAAACTGACAACAGGCTGAGTGGACTGTTCAAGGGCTGGGGACTCTCGGGCTGGTTGGGATCTATTCTGAAAACTGTGTTTTTAGTGCTGTTTATTTTAGGTATAGTTATTGTAGTTTTTAGCATTGTTTTTGGACTAATCAAACGCATGGTTCTCAAGTTAGTTTCAAGCTCATCTCCCCCTCCTGAGGTCTACCATTTGGAAGCCCTCCGTGCTCCAATGGATGACCTAGAAGCCTCAGTGGAAAACACTGACCCTCCTGTAGAGGAAGAACTGATTTACCAACCATGGTTTGGCAATCATTCTGCACCACAAACATAGTCCTCTTCTTTTTAAACAAAACTAGGGGGAGATGTTGTGGTGTGCTGTAATGTCCCATTTTGGCCTTCCAGGTCACTTTCCCAGGTGTGCCTATGTCTCTCTCCCTTCCCCCTTACCCCCATGCTGAGTGAGTCCTGTCACTCAGACCTAACGTTCCAGCAAGGCGTCGTGTGGTTGGTCAAGTTTAAAGGATGCCCCTATGCCCAGAGGTCATTGGCCTGTCTGGGTGTCATCTTCCCCTGAGACCCTGCCCCTCTCACCTGGTTGGTGGCTCACCTGTACCTCCCCTCCCCCTGTCCCTGAGCTTAAAAAGGTGATCAGACCATGCGGTCTTGGTTCTGTTGGAGCAGGTCCTCACGTTCAGACCTCTGTAACCATGGAATAAACCTCTGGACATGAAACCCTCCAGCAGAATCCTCTCCTTTTTCTCTTCACCATCGCCTGAAGCTATCCTCCTGAGGTAACGGGGTCCCTTACAAGCCTGGACTTGTTCGGTGCCCAGCTGCAACCACCAGCAAGCTAAGGTATCTCTGCAGTGACACACCGCAGTTGCTGCCTTTGGCCCAGCAGCGAGGGTCAGACTGGCCCAGGCACAATCTAACTGGTAATATTGGGAGCCACTTTTTCTCCAATACCCCTCCACTCAGCAGCTCCATGCAAAAGGGAGCTGAGGCAAAGCCTCCCCCTAAAACAGCCTCGCCCCGGCAGGAGCCGGCCCCTCATCATCCTCACACTCACACCTGGGCTGCTCCGAGCCCCCATCATTCTAACAGCTCACACCTGGGCTGCTCCGAGCCCCGATCATCCTCACACTCACACCTGGGCTGCTCCGAGCCCCCATCATCCTCACACTCACACCTGGGCTGCTCCGAGCCCCCATCATCATTACAGCTCACACCTGGGCTGCTCCGAGCCCCAATCATATATTTTTCATATTTATATTCGCATTTATATTTAGAATTTATATTACTCTATAATAAAAATTATATTATATATTGCATCTCTTCATGTTACTTGCATAGATTTCTATTTCTATTCATAGTTTGGTATTATATCTTTATATCTCTATATATTTATTATATATTTCTGTATGTCGATTTACATTTCTAAAGTACTTATATTATTTAAAATAAAACCCCTGCCTCTAACGAAATAAAAAGCAAAGACACCCCTTTCTTTAAAACACATTTAAAAGTTTAAAAATAATTTTGTTTGTCATAATTCTATTCACATCTATATTTGTAATTTTCATTTGTTATATTTATAGATATTATATATATTGGAGAGAATACCTTTTTATATAATAATAGATACATTCTTTTGACACAATAGATTTCTTTTACTTATATTTATATGTATTAAATATTTATTGATATCGATATATATATGATATATTTGCATTTCTAGTTTTATATTTTTTATGAAAACTCCAGCCCATACCCCAATAAAAGCCAAACAATCCCCAATTTATTTAAACTATATTTAAACATAAATCCTGTCACAGCTGCATTGCACAGCAGTGCTCCAAACTAATCTGACACTTGTTCATCTCCTGGACCTGAAACTGAACCCGCTCACCTTGATCACACCTGGCAGAACCATTTTCGTACCTTTTTCTGGCATGCCTTGTTTTTGGGTTTTTTTGTCTTGAGTTTTTGTGACCTTTATTGCCTCTCTTTCTTGCCTTGTTTCTTGGGGCTTTTACTCCCTTTTTCCTTGATTTTTTTCTGGCACTTCTTGGGGTTTTTTCTTCGTTTCTTCTTGCCCATCTTGTTGGGTTTTTTTAGTTTTTCCTGTTTTTCCTTGCCCCCCTTGGGGTTTTTTTTTTTCAGGTGTTTTGTTTTTTGGTTTTTTTTCCTTGGATTTTCTTGGCCTTCTTTTTTTTTCTTTTCTGGATTTTTTCTTCCCCATCTTGGTTTTTAGTTCTGATTTTATTTCTTGCCCATTTTGGGGTTTTTCTCTGGTCTGTTCTCAGGGATTTTTCTTGCCCATCTTGGGTACTTTTCTGTTTTGTTTTGGTTTTTTTTTTTTTTTTCTCTGCCTTTCTTACGTTTTTTTCTGGTTTATTTTTTTTTCTGGGATTTTTCTCGCCCATCTTGGGGGTTTATTCTGGGCTTTTTCATGCCCATCTTGGGGTTTTCTTCTGCGTTTTTTTCTTGCCCATCTTGTTCTTGTTTTTCGGGGTTTTTTTTCTTTTTTTTTTTTTTTTTTTTTTTTTTTTGTCTTTATTTTGTTTTATTCCTGTTTTTATTTCTGTGGTATTTCTGGGATTTTTCTTGCTCATCTTAGATTTTTCAGGGAGGGAGGTTTCTCACCCATCTCGAGGTTTTTTTTTTTTTATGTGGGTTTGTTTTTTTTTGTTTTTATTTTTTTTTTCCGTAGGTTTCCCCTTGCCCTCCTGGTTTTTGGGTTTTTTGTCTGTCTTCCTTCCTTCCTTCCTGTCCTTCCTTCTTTCTTCCTTTCATTTCCTTTCCTTATTTTTTTTTTCTTTTTCTTTCTTTCTTTCCCTGCATTTCTAATCTTGGTTTTCCTTTCTAGCTTTAGAATAAAAAAGCAGCAGTAGTAATTTTCAGGCTACCTGGGAGTAAAAAAAACTCCAAAACGAAAATGATTTAAAGAAAACGATTTATTCCCTGGGAGCCTGAAATTTTCTAATGCTGCACATGATATAGAGCTTTTATTCCTTCTTATAGATAGTTGATATTTTATACTTTATACAGCGCCCCCTGCCGTGTGCACCGGCGCACTGCAGGCACAGCGATCCCTGCCGTCTGCACAGGCGCACTGCAGGCACAGCGCTGCGGCGTCGCCTTTTACGACAGTCGTGCTTTACAGCAGTCGCGCTTTACGACAGTCGCGCTTTATGGCACCTTTTACGACAGCGCTTCTTTACGGCACCTTTTACGACAGTTTTGCTTAACGGCACCTTTTACGACAGTCGCGCTTTACGACAATCTTTACGACAGTCGAGTCGCGCTTTACGGCACCTTTTACGACAGTTGCGCTTTACGGAACCTTTTACGACAGGTCTGCTTTACGGCACCTTTTGCAACAGTTCTGCTTTACGGCACCTTTTACGACAGTCGCGATTTACGACACCTTTTACGACAGTCTTGCTTTACGGCACCGTTTATGACAGTAGCGCTTCATGGCACCTTTCACGACAGTCACGCTTTACGACACCTTTTACGACAGTCGGGCTTTACGGCACCTTTTACGACAGTCGCGCTTTACGGCACCTTTTACGACAGTCGCGCTTTACGGCCGTATTTACGACAGTCGCGCTTTACGGCACCTTTTACGACAGTCGCGCTTTACGGCACCTTTTACGACAGTCGCGCTTTACGGCACCTTTTACGACAGTCGCGCTTTACGGCCGTATTTACGACAGTCGCGCTTTACGGCACCCTTTACGACAGTCGCGCTTTACGGCCGTATTTACGACAGTCGCGCTTTACGGCGGTATTTACGACAGTCGCGCTTTACGGCCGTATTTACGACAGTCGCGCTTTACGGCCGTATTTACGACAGTCGCGCTTTACGGCACCTTTTACGACAGTCGCGCTTTACGGCCGTATTTACGACAGTCGCGCTTTACGGCCGTATTTACGACAGTCGCGCTTTACGGCCGTATTTACGACAGTCGCGCTTTACGGCCGTATTTACGACAGTCGCGCTTTACGGCACCTTTTACGACAGTCGCGCTTTACGGCACCTTTTACGACAGTCGCGCTTTACGGCCGTATTTACGACAGTCGCGCTTTACGACACCTTTTACGACAGTCGCGCTTTACGGCCGTATTTACGACAGTCGCGCTTTACGGCACCTTTTACGACAGTCGCGCTTTACGGCCGTATTTACGACAGTCGCGCTTTACGGCACCTTTTACGACAGTCGCGCTTTACGGCCGTATTTACGACAGTCGCGCTTTACGGCCGTATTTACGACAGTCGCGCTTTACGGCACCTTTTACGACAGTCGCGCTTTACGGCAGTCTTTACGACAGTCGCGCTTTACGGCCGTATTTACGACAGTCGCGCTTTACGGCGGTATTTACGACAGTCGCGCTTTACGGCCGTATTTACGACAGTCGCGCTTTACGGCCGTATTTACGACAGTCGCGCTTTACGGCACCTTTTACGACAGTCGCGCTTTACGGCAGTCTTTACGACAGTCGCGCTTTACGGCACCTTTTACGACAGTCGCGCTTTACGGCCGTATTTACGACAGTCGCGCTTTACGGCACCTTTTACGACAGTCGCGCTTTACGGCACCTTTTACGACAGTCGCGCTTTACGGCACCTTTTACGACAGTCGCGCTTTACGGCCGTATTTACGACAGTCGCGCTTTACGGCCGTATTTACGACTGTCGCGCTTTACGGCACCTTTTACGACAGTCGCGCTTTACGGCCGTATTTACGACAGTCGCGCTTTACGGCACCTTTTACGACAGTCGCGCTTTACGGCCGTATTTACGACAGTCGCGCTTTACGGCCGTATTTACGACAGTCGCGCTTTACGGCCGTATTTACGACAGTCGCGCTTTACGGCACCTTTTACGACAGTCGCGCTTTACGGCCGTATTTACGACAGTCGCGCTTTACGGCCGTATTTACGACAGTCGCGCTTTACGGCCGTATTTACGACAGTCGCGCTTTACGGCCGTATTTACGACAGTCGCGCTTTACGGCTGTATTTGCGACAGTCGCGCTTTACGGCAGTCTTTACGACAGTCGCGCTTTACGGCCGTATTTACGACAGTCGCGCTTTACGGCCGTACTTACGACAGTCGCGCTTTACGGCCATATTTACGACAGTCGCGCTTTACGGCCGTATTTACGACAGTCGCGCTTTACGGCACCTTTTACGACAGTCGCGCTTTACGGCCGTATTTACGACAGTCGCGCTTTACGACACCTTTTACGACAGCCGCGCTTTACGGCCGTATTTACGACAGTCGCGCTTTACGGCCGTATTTACGACAGTCGCGCTTTACGGCCGTATTTACGACAGTCGCGCTTTACGGCCGTATTTACGACAGTCGCGCTTTACGGCACCTTTTACGACAGTCGCGCTTTACGGCCGTATTTACGACAGTCGCGCTTTACGACACCTTTTACGACAGTCGCGCTTTACGGCACCTTTTACGACAGTCGCGCTTTACGGCCGTATTTACGACAGTCGCGCTTTACGGCCGTATTTACGACAGTCGCGCTTTACGGCCGTATTTACGACAGTCGCGCTTTACGACACCTTTTACGACAGTCGCGCTTTACGGCACCTTTTACGACAGTCGCGCTTTACGGCCGTATTTACGACAGTCGCGCTTTACGGCCGTATTTACGACAGTCGCGCTTTACGGCAGTCTTTACGACAGTCGCGCTTTACGGCACCTTTTACGACAGTCGCGCTTTACGGCCGTATTTACGACAGTCGCGCTTTACGGCCGTATTTATGACAGTCGCGCTTTACGGCCGTATTTACGACAGTCGCGCTTTACGGCACCTTTTACGACAGTCGCGCTTTGCGGCCGTATTTACGACAGTCGCGCTTTACGGCCGTATTTACGACAGTCGCGCTTTACGGCACCTTTTACGACAGTCGCGCTTTACGGCCGTATTTACGACAGTCGCTCTTTACGGCACCTTTTACGACAGTCGCGCTTTACGGCCGTATTTACGACAGTCGCGCTTTACGGCACCTTTTACGACAGTCGCGCATTACGGCCGTATTTACGACAGTCGCGCTTTACGGCACCTTTTACGACAGTCGCGCTTTACGGCCGTATTTACGACAGTCGCGCTTTACGACACCTTTTACGACAGCCGCGCTTTACGGCCGTATTTACGACAGTCGCGCTTTACGGCCGTATTTACGACAGTCGCGCTTTACGGCACCTTTTACGACAGTGGCGCTTTACGGCCGTATTTACGACAGTCGCGCTTTACGGCCGTATTTACGACAGTCGCGCTTTACGGCACCTTTTACGACAGTCGCGCTTTACGGCAGTCTTTACGACAGTCGCGCTTTACGGTCGTATTTACGACAGTCGCGCTTTACGGCCGTATTTACGACAGTCGCGCTTTACGGCCGTATTTACGACAGTCGCGCTTTACGGCACCTTTTACGACAGTCGCGCTTTACGGCCGTATTTACGACAGTCGCGCTTTACGGCCGTATTTACGACAGTCGCGCTTTACGGCCGTATTTACGGCAGTCGCGCTTTACGGCCGTATTTACGACAGTCGCGCTTTACGGCACCTTTTACGACAGTCGCGCTTTACGGCCGTATTTACGACAGTCGCGCTTTACGACACCTTTTACGACAGTCGCGCTTTACGGCCGTATTTACGACAGTCGCGCTTTACGGCCGTATTTACGACAGTCGCGCTTTACGGCCGTATTTACGACAGTCGCGCTTTACGGCCGTATTTACGACAGTCGCGCTTTACGGCCGTATTTACGACAGTCGCGCTTTACGGCCGTATTTACGACAGTCGCGCTTTACGGCCGTACTTACGACAGTCGCGCTTTACGGCCGTATTTACGACAGTCGCGCTTTACGGCCGTATTTACGACAGTCGCGCTTTACGGCACCTTTTACGACAGTCGCGCTTTACGGCCGTATTTACGACAGTCGCGCTTTACGACACCTTTTACGACAGTCGCGCTTTACGGCCGTATTTACGACAGTCGCGCTTTACGGCCGTATTTACGACAGTCGCGCTTTACGGCCGTATTTACGACAGTCGCGCTTTACGGCCGTATTTACGACAGTCGCGCTTTACGGCACCTTTTACGACAGTCGCGCTTTACGGCCGTATTTACGACAGTCGCGCTTTACGACACCTTTTACGACAGTCGCGCTTTACGGCACCTTTTACGACAGTCGCGCTTTACGGCCGTATTTACGACAGTCGCGCTTTACGGCCGTATTTACGACAGTCGCGCTTTACGGCCGTATTTACGACAGTCGCGCTTTACGACACCTTTTACGACAGTCGCGCTTTACGGCACCTTTTACGACAGTCGCGCTTTACGGCCGTATTTACGACAGTCGCGCTTTACGGCCGTATTTACGACAGTCGCGCTTTACGGCAGTCTTTACGACAGTCGCGCTTTACGGCACCTTTTACGACAGTCGCGCTTTACGGCCGTATTTACGACAGTCGCGCTTTACGGCCGTATTTATGACAGTCGCGCTTTACGGCCGTATTTACGACAGTGGCGCTTTACGGCACCTTTTACGACAGTCGCGCTTTGCGGCCGTATTTACGACAGTCGCGCTTTACGGCCGTATTTACGACAGTCGCGCTTTACGGCACCTTTTACGACAGTCGCGCTTTACGGCCGTATTTACGACAGTCGCGCTTTACGGCACCTTTTACGACAGTCGCGCTTTACGGCCGTATTTACGACAGTCGCGCTTTACGGCACCTTTTACGACAGTCGCGCATTACGGCCGTATTTACGACAGTCGCGCTTTACGGCACCTTTTACGACAGTCGCGCTTTACGGCCGTATTTACGACAGTCGCGCTTTACGACACCTTTTACGACAGCCGCGCTTTACGGCCGTATTTACGACAGTCGCGCTTTACGGCCGTATTTACGACAGTCGCGCTTTACGGCACCTTTTACGACAGTGGCGCTTTACGGCCGTATTTACGACAGTCGCGCTTTACGGCCGTATTTACGACAGTCGCGCTTTACGGCACCTTTTACGACAGTCGCGCTTTACGGCAGTCTTTACGACAGTCGCGCTTTACGGTCGTATTTACGACAGTCGCGCTTTACGGCCCTATTTACGACAGTCGCGCTTTACGGCACCTTTTACGACAGTCGCGCTTTACGGCCGTATTTACGACAGTCGCGCTTTACGGCACCTTTTACGACAGTCGCGCTTTACGGCCGTATTTACGACAGTCGCGCTTTACGGCCGTATTTACGACAGTCGCGCTTTACGGCACCTTTTACGACAGTCGCGCTTTACGGCCGTATTTACGACAGTCGCGCTTTACGGCCGTATTTACGACAGTCGCGCTTTACGGCACCTTTTACGACAGTCGCGCTTTACGGCCGTATTTACGACAGTCGCGCTTTACGGCCGTATTTACGACAGTCGCGCTTTACGGCCGTATTTACGACAGTCGCGCTTTACGGCACCTTTTACGACAGTCGCGCTTTACGGCCGTATTTACGACAGTCGCGCTTTACGGCCGTATTTACGACAGTCGCGCTTTACGGCACCTTTTACGACAGTCGCGCTTTACGGCCGTATTTACGACAGTCGCGCTTTACGGCACCTTTTACGACAGTCGCGCTTTACGGCCGTATTTACGACAGTCGCGCTTTACGGCCGTATTTACGACAGTCGCGCTTTACGGCACCTTTTACGACAGTCGCGCTTTACGGCCGTATTTACGACAGTCGCGCTTTACGGCACCTTTTACGACAGTCGCGCTTTACGGCACCTTTTACGACAGTCGCGCTTTACGGCACCTTTTACGACAGTCGCGCTTTACGGCCGTATTTACGACAGTCGCGCTTTACGGCCGTATTTACGACAGTCGCGCTTTACGGCACCTTTTACGACAGTCGCGCTTTACGGCTGTATTTACGACAGTCGCGCTTTACGGCCGTCTTTACGACAGTCGCGCTTTACGGCCGTATTTACGACAGTCGCGCTTTACGGCACCTTTTACGACAGTCGCGCTTTACGGCCGTATTTACGACAGTCGCGCTTTACGACACCTTTTACGACAGCCGCGCTTTACGGCCGTATTTACGACAGTCGCGCTTTACGGCCGTATTTACGACAGTCGCGCTTTACGGCCGTATTTACGACAGTCGCGCTTTACGGCCGTATTTACGACAGTCGCGCTTTACGGCACCTTTTACGACAGTCGCGCTTTACGGCCGTATTTACGACAGTCGCGCTTTACGGCACCTTTTACGACAGTCGCGCTTTACGGCCGTATTTACGACAGTCGCGCTTTACGGCCGTATTTACGACAGTCGCGCTTTACGGCACCTTTTACGACAGTCGCGCTTTACGGCCGTATTTACGACAGTCGCGCTTTACGGCACCTTTTACGACAGTCGCGCTTTACGGCACCTTTTACGACAGTCGCGCTTTACGGCCGTATTTACGACAGTCGCGCTTTACGGCCGTATTTACGACAGTCGCGCTTTACGGCACCTTTTACGACAGTCGCGCTTTACGGCACCTTTTACGACAGTCGCGCTTTACGGCCGTATTTACGACAGTCGCGCTTTACGGCAGTCTTTACGACAGTCGCGCTTTACGGCCGTATTTACGACAGTCGCGCTTTACGGCAGTCTTTACGACAGTCGCGCTTTACGGCCGTATTTACGACAGTCGCGCTTTACGGCCGTATTTACGACAGTCGCGCTTTACGGCACCTTTTACGACAGTCGCGCTTTACGGCACCTTTTACGACAGTCGCGCTTTACGGCCGTATTTACGACAGTCGCGCTTTACGGCCGTATTTACGACAGTCGCGCTTTACGGCACCTTTTACGACAGTCGCGCTTTACGGCCGTATTTACGACAGTCGCGCTTTACGGCCGTATTTACGACAGTCGCGCTTTACGGCACCTTTTACGACAGTCGCGCTTTACGGCCGTATTTACGACAGTCGCGTTTTACGGCACCTTTTACGACAGTCGCGCTTTACGGCCGTATTTACGACAGTCGCGCTTTACGGCACCTTTTACGACAGTCGCGTTTTACGGCACCTTTTACGACAGTCGCGCTTTACGGCCGTATTTACGACAGTCGCGCTTTACGGCACCTTTTACGACAGTCGCGCTTTACGGCCGTATTTACGACAGTCGCGCTTTACGGCCGTATTTACGACAGTCGCGCTTTACGACACCTTTTACGACAGCCGCGCTTTACGGCCGTATTTACGACAGTCGCGCTTTACGGCCGTATTTACGACAGTCGCGCTTTACGGCCGTATTTACGACAGTCGCGCTTTACGGCCGTATTTACGACAGTCGCGCTTTACGGCACCTTTTACGACAGTCGCGCTTTACGGCCGTATTTACGACAGTCGCGCTTTACGGCACCTTTTACGACAGTCGCGCTTTACGGCCGTATTTACGACAGTCGCGCTTTACGGCCGTATTTACGACAGTCGCGCTTTACGGCACCTTTTACGACAGTCGCGCTTTACGGCCGTATTTACGACAGTCGCGCTTTACGGCACCTTTTACGACAGTCGCGCTTTACGGCACCTTTTACGACAGTCGCGCTTTACGGCCGTATTTACGACAGTCGCGCTTTACGGCCGTATTTACGACAGTCGCGCTTTACGGCCGTATTTACGACAGTCGCGCTTTACGGCACCTTTTACGACAGTCGCGCTTTACGGCCGTATTTACGACAGTCGCGCTTTACGGCAGTCTTCACGACAGTCGCGCTTTACGGCCGTATTTACGACAGTCGCGCTTTACGGCAGTCTTTACGACAGTCGCGCTTTACGGCCGTATTTACGACAGTCGCGCTTTACGGCCGTCTTTACGACAGTCGCGCTTTACGGCCGTATTTACGACAGTCGCGCTTTACGGCACCTTTTACGACAGTCGCGCTTTACGGCACCTTTTACGACAGTCGCGCTTTACGGCCGTATTTACGACAGTCGCGCTTTACGGCCGTATTTACGACAGTCGCGCTTTACGGCCGTATTTACGACAGTCGCGCTTTACGGCACCTTTTACGACAGTCGCGCTTTACGGCCGTATTTACGACAGTCGCGCTTTACGGCCGTATTTACGACAGTCGCGCTTTACGGCCGTATTTACGACAGTCGCGCTTTACGGCACCTTTTACGACAGTCGCGCTTTACGGCCGTATTTACGACAGTCGCGCTTTACGGCCGTATTTACGACAGTCGCGCTTTACGGCACCTTTTACGACAGTCGCGTTTTACGGCACCTTTTACGACAGTCGCGCTTTACGGCCGTATTTACGACAGTCGCGCTTTACGACACCTTTTACGACAGTCGCGCTTTACGGCCGTATTTACGACAGTCGCGCTTTACGGCCGTATTTACGACAGTCGCGCTTTACGGCACCTTTTACGACAGTCGCGCTTTACGGCCGTATTTACGACAGTCGCGCTTTACGGCACCTTTTACGACAGTCGCGCTTTACGGCCGTATTTACGACAGTCGCGCTTTACGGCCGTATTTACGACAGTCGCGCTTTACGGCCGTATTTACGACAGTCGCGCTTTACGGCACCTTTTACGACAGTCGCGCTTTACGGCCGTATTTACGACAGTCGCGCTTTACGGCCGTATTTACGACAGTCGCGCTTTACGGCAGTCTTTACGACAGTCGCGCTTTACGGCCGTATTTACGACAGTCGCGCTTTACGGCAGTCTTTACGACAGTCGCGCTTTACGGCCGTATTTACGACAGTCGCGCTTTACGGCCGTATTTACGACAGTCGCGCTTTACGGCCGTATTTACGACAGTCGCGCTTTACGGCACCTTTTACGACAGTCGCGCTTTACGGCCGTATTTACGACAGTCGCGCTTTACGGCCGTATTTACGACAGTCGCGCTTTACGGCACCTTTTACGACAGTCGCGCTTTACGGCCGTATTTACGACAGTCGCGCTTTACGGCCGTATTTACGACAGTCGCGCTTTACGGCACCTTTTACGACAGTCGCGCTTTACGGCCGTATTTACGACAGTCGCGCTTTACGGCACCTTTTACGACAGTCGCGCTTTACGGCCGTATTTACGACAGTCGCGCTTTACGGCCGTATTTACGACAGTCGCGCTTTACGGCACCTTTTACGACAGTCGCGCTTTACGGCACCTTTTACGACAGTCGCGCTTTACGGCCGTATTTACGACAGTCGCGCTTTACGGCAGTCTTTACGACAGTCGCGCTTTACGGCCGTATTTACGACAGTCGCGCTTTACGGCAGTCTTTACGACAGTCGCGCTTTACGGCCGTATTTACGACAGTCGCGCTTTACGGCCGTATTTACGACAGTCGCGCTTTACGGCCGTATTTACGACAGTCGCGCTTTACGGCACCTTTTACGACAGTCGCGCTTTACGGCACCTTTTACGACAGTCGCGCTTTACGGCCGTATTTACGACAGTCGCGCTTTACGGCACCTTTTACGACAGTCGCGCTTTACGGCCGTATTTACGACAGTCGCGCTTTACGGCACCTTTTACGACAGTCGCGCTTTACGGCCGTATTTACGACAGTCGCGCTTTACGGCACCTTTTACGACAGTCGCGCTTTACGGCCGTATTTACGACAGTCGCGCTTTACGGCCGTATTTACGACAGTCGCGCTTTACGGCACCTTTTACGACAGTCGCGTTTTACGGCACCTTTTACGACAGTCGCGCTTTACGGCCGTATTTACGACAGTCGCGCTTTACAGCCGTATTTACGACAGTCGCGCTTTACGGCACCTTTTACGACAGTCGCGCTTTACGGCACCTTTTACGACAGTCGCGCTTTACGGCAGTCTTTACGACAGTCGCGCTTTACGGTCGTATTTACGACAGTCGAGCGTTACGGCCGTATTTACGACAGTCGCGCTTTACGGCACCTTTTACGACAGTCGCGCTTTACGGCCGTATTTACGACAGTCGCGCTTTACGGCCGTATTTATGACAGTCGCGCTTTACGGCCGTATTTACGACAGTCGCGCTTTACGGCACCTTTTACGACAGTCGCGCTTTGCGGCCGTATTTACGACAGTCGCGCTTTACGGCCGTATTTACGACAGTCGCGCTTTACGGCACCTTTTACGACAGTCGCGCTTTACGGCCGTATTTACGACAGTCGCTCTTTACGGCACCTTTTACGACAGTCGCGCTTTACGGCCGTATTTACGACAGTCGCGCTTTACGGCACCTTTTACGACAGTCGCGCATTACGGCCGTATTTACGACAGTCGCGCTTTACGGCACCTTTTACGACAGTCGCGCTTTACGGCCGTATTTACGACAGTCGCGCTTTACGACACCTTTTACGACAGCCGCGCTTTACGGCCGTATTTACGACAGTCGCGCTTTACGGCCGTATTTACGACAGTCGCGCTTTACGGCACCTTTTACGACAGTGGCGCTTTACGGCCGTATTTACGACAGTCGCGCTTTACGGCCGTATTTACGACAGTCGCGCTTTACGGCACCTTTTACGACAGTCGCGCTTTACGGCAGTCTTTACGACAGTCGCGCTTTACGGTCGTATTTACGACAGTCGCGCTTTACGGCCGTATTTACGACAGTCGCGCTTTACGGCCGTATTTACGACAGTCGCGCTTTACGGCACCTTTTACGACAGTCGCGCTTTACGGCCGTATTTACGACAGTCGCGCTTTACGGCCGTATTTACGACAGTCGCGCTTTACGGCCGTATTTACGGCAGTCGCGCTTTACGGCCGTATTTACGACAGTCGCGCTTTACGGCACCTTTTACGACAGTCGCGCTTTACGGCCGTATTTACGACAGTCGCGCTTTACGACACCTTTTACGACAGTCGCGCTTTACGGCCGTATTTACGACAGTCGCGCTTTACGGCCGTATTTACGACAGTCGCGCTTTACGGCCGTATTTACGACAGTCGCGCTTTACGGCCGTATTTACGACAGTCGCGCTTTACGGCCGTATTTACGACAGTCGCGCTTTACGGCCGTACTTACGACAGTCGCGCTTTACGGCCGTATTTACGACAGTCGCGCTTTACGGCCGTATTTACGACAGTCGCGCTTTACGGCACCTTTTACGACAGTCGCGCTTTACGGCCGTATTTACGACAGTCGCGCTTTACGACACCTTTTACGACAGTCGCGCTTTACGGCCGTATTTACGACAGTCGCGCTTTACGGCCGTATTTACGACAGTCGCGCTTTACGGCCGTATTTACGACAGTCGCGCTTTACGGCCGTATTTACGACAGTCGCGCTTTACGGCACCTTTTACGACAGTCGCGCTTTACGGCCGTATTTACGACAGTCGCGCTTTACGACACCTTTTACGACAGTCGCGCTTTACGGCACCTTTTACGACAGTCGCGCTTTACGGCCGTATTTACGACAGTCGCGCTTTACGGCCGTATTTACGACAGTCGCGCTTTACGGCCGTATTTACGACAGTCGCGCTTTACGACACCTTTTACGACAGTCGCGCTTTACGGCACCTTTTACGACAGTCGCGCTTTACGGCCGTATTTACGACAGTCGCGCTTTACGGCCGTATTTACGACAGTCGCGCTTTACGGCAGTCTTTACGACAGTCGCGCTTTACGGCACCTTTTACGACAGTCGCGCTTTACGGCCGTATTTACGACAGTCGCGCTTTACGGCCGTATTTATGACAGTCGCGCTTTACGGCCGTATTTACGACAGTGGCGCTTTACGGCACCTTTTACGACAGTCGCGCTTTGCGGCCGTATTTACGACAGTCGCGCTTTACGGCCGTATTTACGACAGTCGCGCTTTACGGCACCTTTTACGACAGTCGCGCTTTACGGCCGTATTTACGACAGTCGCGCTTTACGGCACCTTTTACGACAGTCGCGCTTTACGGCCGTATTTACGACAGTCGCGCTTTACGGCACCTTTTACGACAGTCGCGCATTACGGCCGTATTTACGACAGTCGCGCTTTACGGCACCTTTTACGACAGTCGCGCTTTACGGCCGTATTTACGACAGTCGCGCTTTACGACACCTTTTACGACAGCCGCGCTTTACGGCCGTATTTACGACAGTCGCGCTTTACGGCCGTATTTACGACAGTCGCGCTTTACGGCACCTTTTACGACAGTGGCGCTTTACGGCCGTATTTACGACAGTCGCGCTTTACGGCCGTATTTACGACAGTCGCGCTTTACGGCACCTTTTACGACAGTCGCGCTTTACGGCAGTCTTTACGACAGTCGCGCTTTACGGTCGTATTTACGACAGTCGCGCTTTACGGCCCTATTTACGACAGTCGCGCTTTACGGCACCTTTTACGACAGTCGCGCTTTACGGCCGTATTTACGACAGTCGCGCTTTACGGCACCTTTTACGACAGTCGCGCTTTACGGCCGTATTTACGACAGTCGCGCTTTACGGCCGTATTTACGACAGTCGCGCTTTACGGCACCTTTTACGACAGTCGCGCTTTACGGCCGTATTTACGACAGTCGCGCTTTACGGCCGTATTTACGACAGTCGCGCTTTACGGCACCTTTTACGACAGTCGCGCTTTACGGCCGTATTTACGACAGTCGCGCTTTACGGCCGTATTTACGACAGTCGCGCTTTACGGCCGTATTTACGACAGTCGCGCTTTACGGCACCTTTTACGACAGTCGCGCTTTACGGCCGTATTTACGACAGTCGCGCTTTACGGCCGTATTTACGACAGTCGCGCTTTACGGCACCTTTTACGACAGTCGCGCTTTACGGCCGTATTTACGACAGTCGCGCTTTACGGCACCTTTTACGACAGTCGCGCTTTACGGCCGTATTTACGACAGTCGCGCTTTACGGCCGTATTTACGACAGTCGCGCTTTACGGCACCTTTTACGACAGTCGCGCTTTACGGCCGTATTTACGACAGTCGCGCTTTACGGCACCTTTTACGACAGTCGCGCTTTACGGCACCTTTTACGACAGTCGCGCTTTACGGCACCTTTTACGACAGTCGCGCTTTACGGCCGTATTTACGACAGTCGCGCTTTACGGCCGTATTTACGACAGTCGCGCTTTACGGCACCTTTTACGACAGTCGCGCTTTACGGCTGTATTTACGACAGTCGCGCTTTACGGCCGTCTTTACGACAGTCGCGCTTTACGGCCGTATTTACGACAGTCGCGCTTTACGGCACCTTTTACGACAGTCGCGCTTTACGGCCGTATTTACGACAGTCGCGCTTTACGACACCTTTTACGACAGCCGCGCTTTACGGCCGTATTTACGACAGTCGCGCTTTACGGCCGTATTTACGACAGTCGCGCTTTACGGCCGTATTTACGACAGTCGCGCTTTACGGCCGTATTTACGACAGTCGCGCTTTACGGCACCTTTTACGACAGTCGCGCTTTACGGCCGTATTTACGACAGTCGCGCTTTACGGCACCTTTTACGACAGTCGCGCTTTACGGCCGTATTTACGACAGTCGCGCTTTACGGCCGTATTTACGACAGTCGCGCTTTACGGCACCTTTTACGACAGTCGCGCTTTACGGCCGTATTTACGACAGTCGCGCTTTACGGCACCTTTTACGACAGTCGCGCTTTACGGCACCTTTTACGACAGTCGCGCTTTACGGCCGTATTTACGACAGTCGCGCTTTACGGCCGTATTTACGACAGTCGCGCTTTACGGCACCTTTTACGACAGTCGCGCTTTACGGCACCTTTTACGACAGTCGCGCTTTACGGCCGTATTTACGACAGTCGCGCTTTACGGCAGTCTTTACGACAGTCGCGCTTTACGGCCGTATTTACGACAGTCGCGCTTTACGGCAGTCTTTACGACAGTCGCGCTTTACGGCCGTATTTACGACAGTCGCGCTTTACGGCCGTATTTACGACAGTCGCGCTTTACGGCACCTTTTACGACAGTCGCGCTTTACGGCACCTTTTACGACAGTCGCGCTTTACGGCCGTATTTACGACAGTCGCGCTTTACGGCCGTATTTACGACAGTCGCGCTTTACGGCACCTTTTACGACAGTCGCGCTTTACGGCCGTATTTACGACAGTCGCGCTTTACGGCCGTATTTACGACAGTCGCGCTTTACGGCACCTTTTACGACAGTCGCGCTTTACGGCCGTATTTACGACAGTCGCGTTTTACGGCACCTTTTACGACAGTCGCGCTTTACGGCCGTATTTACGACAGTCGCGCTTTACGGCACCTTTTACGACAGTCGCGTTTTACGGCACCTTTTACGACAGTCGCGCTTTACGGCCGTATTTACGACAGTCGCGCTTTACGGCACCTTTTACGACAGTCGCGCTTTACGGCCGTATTTACGACAGTCGCGCTTTACGGCCGTATTTACGACAGTCGCGCTTTACGACACCTTTTACGACAGCCGCGCTTTACGGCCGTATTTACGACAGTCGCGCTTTACGGCCGTATTTACGACAGTCGCGCTTTACGGCCGTATTTACGACAGTCGCGCTTTACGGCCGTATTTACGACAGTCGCGCTTTACGGCACCTTTTACGACAGTCGCGCTTTACGGCCGTATTTACGACAGTCGCGCTTTACGGCATCTTTTACGACAGTCGCGCTTTACGGCCGTATTTACGACAGTCGCGCTTTACGGCCGTATTTACGACAGTCGCGCTTTACGGCACCTTTTACGACAGTCGCGCTTTACGGCCGTATTTACGACAGTCGCGCTTTACGGCACCTTTTACGACAGTCGCGCTTTACGGCACCTTTTACGACAGTCGCGCTTTACGGCCGTATTTACGACAGTCGCGCTTTACGGCCGTATTTACGACAGTCGCGCTTTACGGCCGTATTTACGACAGTCGCGCTTTACGGCACCTTTTACGACAGTCGCGCTTTACGGCCGTATTTACGACAGTCGCGCTTTACGGCAGTCTTCACGACAGTCGCGCTTTACGGCCGTATTTACGACAGTCGCGCTTTACGGCAGTCTTTACGACAGTCGCGCTTTACGGCCGTATTTACGACAGTCGCGCTTTACGGCCGTCTTTACGACAGTCGCGCTTTACGGCCGTATTTACGACAGTCGCGCTTTACGGCACCTTTTACGACAGTCGCGCTTTACGGCACCTTTTACGACAGTCGCGCTTTACGGCCGTATTTACGACAGTCGCGCTTTACGGCCGTATTTACGACAGTCGCGCTTTACGGCCGTATTTACGACAGTCGCGCTTTACGGCACCTTTTACGACAGTCGCGCTTTACGGCCGTATTTACGACAGTCGCGCTTTACGGCCGTATTTACGACAGTCGCGCTTTACGGCCGTATTTACGACAGTCGCGCTTTACGGCACCTTTTACGACAGTCGCGCTTTACGGCCGTATTTACGACAGTCGCGCTTTACGGCCGTATTTACGACAGTCGCGCTTTACGGCACCTTTTACGACAGTCGCGTTTTACGGCACCTTTTACGACAGTCGCGCTTTACGGCCGTATTTACGACAGTCGCGCTTTACGACACCTTTTACGACAGTCGCGCTTTACGGCCGTATTTACGACAGTCGCGCTTTACGGCCGTATTTACGACAGTCGCGCTTTACGGCACCTTTTACGACAGTCGCGCTTTACGGCCGTATTTACGACAGTCGCGCTTTACGGCACCTTTTACGACAGTCGCGCTTTACGGCCGTATTTACGACAGTCGCGCTTTACGGCCGTATTTACGACAGTCGCGCTTTACGGCCGTATTTACGACAGTCGCGCTTTACGGCACCTTTTACGACAGTCGCGCTTTACGGCCGTATTTACGACAGTCGCGCTTTACGGCCGTATTTACGACAGTCGCGCTTTACGGCAGTCTTTACGACAGTCGCGCTTTACGGCCGTATTTACGACAGTCGCGCTTTACGGCAGTCTTTACGACAGTCGCGCTTTACGGCCGTATTTACGACAGTCGCGCTTTACGGCCGTATTTACGACAGTCGCGCTTTACGGCCGTATTTACGACAGTCGCGCTTTACGGCACCTTTTACGACAGTCGCGCTTTACGGCCGTATTTACGACAGTCGCGCTTTACGGCCGTATTTACGACAGTCGCGCTTTACGGCACCTTTTACGACAGTCGCGCTTTACGGCCGTATTTACGACAGTCGCGCTTTACGGCCGTATTTACGACAGTCGCGCTTTACGGCACCTTTTACGACAGTCGCGCTTTACGGCCGTATTTACGACAGTCGCGCTTTACGGCACCTTTTACGACAGTCGCGCTTTACGGCCGTATTTACGACAGTCGCGCTTTACGGCCGTATTTACGACAGTCGCGCTTTACGGCACCTTTTACGACAGTCGCGCTTTACGGCACCTTTTACGACAGTCGCGCTTTACGGCCGTATTTACGACAGTCGCGCTTTACGGCAGTCTTTACGACAGTCGCGCTTTACGGCCGTATTTACGACAGTCGCGCTTTACGGCAGTCTTTACGACAGTCGCGCTTTACGGCCGTATTTACGACAGTCGCGCTTTACGGCCGTATTTACGACAGTCGCGCTTTACGGCCGTATTTACGACAGTCGCGCTTTACGGCACCTTTTACGACAGTCGCGCTTTACGGCACCTTTTACGACAGTCGCGCTTTACGGCCGTATTTACGACAGTCGCGCTTTACGGCACCTTTTACGACAGTCGCGCTTTACGGCCGTATTTACGACAGTCGCGCTTTACGGCCGTATTTACGACAGTCGCGCTTTACGGCACCTTTTACGACAGTCGCGCTTTACGGCCGTATTTACGACAGTCGCGCTTTACGGCACCTTTTACGACAGTCGCGCTTTACGGCCGTATTTACGACAGTCGCGCTTTACGGCCGTATTTACGACAGTCGCGCTTTACGGCACCTTTTACGACAGTCGCGTTTTACGGCACCTTTTACGACAGTCGCGCTTTACGGCCGTATTTACGACAGTCGCGCTTTACAGCCGTATTTACGACAGTCGCGCTTTACGGCACCTTTTACGACAGTCGCGCTTTACGGCACCTTTTACGACAGTCGCGCTTTACGGCAGTCTTTACGACAGTCGCGCTTTACGGTCGTATTTACGACAGTCGAGCGTTACGGCCGTATTTACGACAGTCGCGCTTTACGGCACCTTTTACGACAGTCGCGCTTTACGGCCGTATTTACGACAGTCGCGCTTTACGGCCGTATTTATGGCAGTCGCGCTTTACGGCACCTTTTACGACAGTCGCGCTTTACGGCCGTATTTACGACCGTAAAGTCGCGCTTTACGGCCGATCAGCACCCCCTCAGGACCATCGCAGCATCTACTCAGCACCATCTCAGCAACCATCACAGCAACCATTCAGCAGCATCTCAGCAGCATCTCAGCAACCAATCAGAACCCAATCAGGACCATCTCAGCAACCAATCAGCACCCACTCAGCACCATCACAGCACCATCTCAGCAACGATTCAGCACCCACTAAGCACCATCTCAGCAACCATTCAGCACCATCTCAGCACCATCTCAGACACCAATCAGGACCCACTCATACCAATCTCAGCAACCAATCAGGACCCACTCATAACAATCTCAGCAACCAATCAGAACCCAATCAGGACCCACTCATACCAATCTCAGCAACCAATCAGGACCCACTCATAACAATCTCAGCAACCAATCAGCAACCACTCAGCACCATCTCAGCAACCAATCAGCACCCACCCAGGACCATCGCAGCAACCAATCAGCACCCATTCAGCACCATCTCAGCACCCACTCAGGACCATCTCAGCAATCAATCAGCACCCACCCAGGACCATCGCAGCAACCAATCAGCACCCATTCAGCACCATCTCAGCACCCACTCAGGACCATCTCAGCAACCAATCAGCACCCACCCAGGACCATCGCAGCAACCAATCAGCACCCATTCAGCACCATCTCAGCACCCACTCATGACCATCTCACCACCAATCAGTACCATCTCAGCACCATCTCAGCAACCAAGCAGCACCCTCTCAGCACCATCTGAGCAACCAATCAGAACCGGCTCAGCACCATCTCACCACCAATCAGCAATATCTCAGCACCATCTCAGCAACCAATCAGCACCCACTCAGCACCATCTCAGCAACCATCACAGCAACCACTCAGCAGCATCTCAGCAACCAATCAGAACCCAATCAGGACCATCTCAGCAACCAATCAGCACCCACTCAGCACCATCTCAGCACCATCTCAGCAACCAACCAGCACTCGCTCAGCACCATATCAGCACCAATCCACACCATCTCAGCACCCACTCAGCACCATCTCAGCAACCATCTCAGCAACGAATCAGCACCCCCTCAGAACCATCTCAGCAACGAATCAGCACCCACTAAGCACCATCTCAGCAACCATTCAGCACCATCTCAGCACCATCTCAGCAACCATCACAGCAACCATTCAGCAGCATCTCAGCAGCATCTCAGCAACCAATCAGAACCCAATCAGGACCATCTCAGCAACCAATCAGCACCCACTCAGCACCATCGCAGCACCATCTCAGCAACGAATCAGCACCCACTAAGCACCATCTCAGCAACCATTCAGCACCATCTCAGCACCATCTCAGACACCAATCAGGACCCACTCATACCAATCTCAGCAACCAATCAGGACCCACTCATAACAATCTCAGCAACCAATCAGCACCCACCCAGGACCATCGCAGCAACCACTCAGCACCATCTCAGCAACCAATCAGCACCCACCCAGGACCATCGCAGCAACCAATCAGCACGCATTCAGCACCATCTCAGCACCCACTCAGGACCATCTCAACAACCAATCAGCACCCACCCAGGACCATCGCAGCAACCAATCAGCACCCATTCAGCACCATCTCAGCACCCACTCAGGACCATCTCACCACCAATCAGTACCATCTCAGCACCATCTCAGCAACCAAGCAGCACCCTCTCAGCACCATCTGAGCAACCAATCAGAACCCGCTCAGCACCATCTCACCACCAATCAGCAATATCTCAGCACCATCTCAGCAACCAATCAGCACCCACTCAGCACCATCTCAGCAACCATCACAGCAACCATTCAGCAGCATCTCAGCAACCAATCAGCACCCACCCAGGACCATCGCAGCATCAACTCAGCACCATCTCAGCAACCAATCAGCACCCACCCAGGACCATCGCAGCAACCAATCAGCACCCATTCAGCACCATCTCAGCACCCACTCAGGACCATCTCAGCAACCAATCAGCACCATCTCAGGACCTTCGCACCACCCACTCAGCACCATCTCACCACCAATCAGTACCATCTCAGCACCATCTCAGCAACCAAGCAGCACCCTCTCAGCACCATCTGAGCAACCAATCAGAACCCGCTCAGCACCATCTCACCACCAATCAGCAATATCTCAGCACCATCTCAGCAACCAATCAGCACCCACTCAGCACCATCTCAGCAACCATCACAGCAACCATTCAGCAGCATCTCAGCAACCAATCAGCACCAATCCGCACCATCTCAGCACCCACTCAGCACCATCTCAGCAACCATCTCAGCAACGAATCAGCACCCCCTCAGAACCATCTCAGCAACGAATCAGCACCCACTAAGCACCATCTCAGCAACCATTCAGCACCATCTGAGCACCATCTGAGCACCATCTCAGCAACCATCACAGCAACCATTCAGCAGCATCTCAGCAGCATCTCAGCAACCAATCAGAACCCAATCAGGACCATCTCAGCAACCAATGAGCACCCAGTCAGCACCATCGCAGCACCATCTCAGCAACGAATCAGCACCCACTAAGCACCATCTCAGCAACCATTCAGCACCATCTCAGCACCATCTCAGCAACCATTCAGCACCATCTCAGCAACCAACCAGGACCCACTCATAACAATCTCAGCAACCAATCAGGACCCACTCAGCACCATCTCAGCAACCAATCAGCACCCACCCAGGACCATCGCAGCAACCAATCAGCACCCATTCAGCACCATCTCAGCACCCACTCAGGACCATCTTAGCAACCAATCAGCACCATCTCAGGACCTTCGCACCACCCACTCAGCACCATCTCACCACCAATCAGTACCATCTCAGCAGCATCTCAGCAACCAATCAGAACCCAATCAGGACCATCTCAGAAACCAGTCAGCACCCACTAAGCACCATCTCAGCAACCAACCAGCACTCGCTCAGCACCATATCAGCACCAATCCACACCATCTCAGCACCCACTCACCACCATCTCAGCAACCATCTCAGCAACGAATCAGCACCCCCTCAGAACCATCTCAGCAACGAATCAGCACCCACTGAGCACCATCTCAGCAACCATTCAGCACCATCTCAGCACCATCTCAGCAACCAACCAGGACCCACTCATACCAATCTCAGCAACCAATCAGGACCCACTCATAACAATCTCATCAACCAATCAGCACCCCCTCAGGACCATCACAGCAACCATTCAGCAGCATCTCAGCAACCAATCAGAACCCAATCAGGACCATCTCAGCAACCAATCAGCACCCACTCAGCACCATCTCAGCACCATCTCAGCAACCAACCAGCACTCGCTCAGCACCATATCAGCACCAATCCACACCATCTCAGCACCCACTCAGCACCATCTCAGCAACCAATCAGCACCCACCCAGGACCATCGCAGCAACCAATCAGCACCCATTCAGCACCATCTCAGCACCCACTCAGGACCATCTCAGCAACCAATCAGCACCATCTCAGGACCTTCGCACCACCCACTCAGCACCATCTCACCACCAATCAGTACCATCTCAGCACCATCTCAGCAACCAAGCAGCACCCTCTCAGCACCATCTGAGCAACCAATCAGAACCCGCTCAGCACCATCTCACCACCAATCAGCAATATCTCAGCACCATCTCAGCAACCAATCAGCACCCACTCAGCACCATCTCAGCAACCATCACAGCAACCATTCAGCAGCATCTCAGCAACCAATCAGCACCAATCCGCACCATCTCAGCACCCACTCAGCACCATCTCAGCAACCATCTCAGCAACGAATCAGCACCCCCTCAGAACCATCTCAGCAACGAATCAGCACCCACTAAGCACCATCTCAGCAACCATTCAGCACCATCTGAGCACCATCTGAGCACCATCTCAGCAACCATCACAGCAACCATTCAGCAGCATCTCAGCAGCATCTCAGCAACCAATCAGAACCCAATCAGGACCATCTCAGCAACCAATGAGCACCCAGTCAGCACCATCGCAGCACCATCTCAGCAACGAATCAGCACCCACTAAGCACCATCTCAGCAACCATTCAGCACCATCTCAGCACCATCTCAGCAACCATTCAGCACCATCTCAGCAACCAACCAGGACCCACTCATAACAATCTCAGCAACCAATCAGGACCCACTCAGCACCATCTCAGCAACCAATCAGCACCCACCCAGGACCATCGCAGCAACCAATCAGCACCCATTCAGCACCATCTCAGCACCCACTCAGGACCATCTTAGCAACCAATCAGCACCATCTCAGGACCTTCGCACCACCCACTCAGCACCATCTCACCACCAATCAGTACCATCTCAGCAGCATCTCAGCAACCAATCAGAACCCAATCAGGACCATCTCAGAAACCAATCAGCACCCACTAAGCACCATCTCAGCAACCAACCAGCACTCGCTCAGCACCATATCAGCACCAATCCACACCATCTCAGCACCCACTCACCACCATCTCAGCAACCATCTCAGCAACGAATCAGCACCCCCTCAGAACCATCTCAGCAACGAATCAGCACCCACTAAGCACCATCTCAGCAACCATTCAGCACCATCTCAGCACCATCTCAGCAACCAACCAGGACCCACTCATACCAATCTCAGCAACCAATCAGGACCCACTCATAACAATCTCATCAACCAATCAGCACCCCCTCAGGACCATCACAGCAACCATTCAGCAGCATCTCAGCAACCAATCAGCAACCACTCAGCACCATCTCAGCAACCAATCAGCACCCACCCAGGACCATCGCAGCAACCAATCAGCACCCATTCAGCACCATCTCAGCACCCACTCAGGACCATCTCAGCAATCAATCAGCACCCACCCAGGACCATCGCAGCAACCAATCAGCACCCATTCAGCACCATCTCAGCACCCACTCAGGACCATCTCAGCAACCAATCAGCACCCACCCAGGACCATCGCAGCAACCAATCAGCACCCATTCAGCACCATCTCAGCACCCACTCATGACCATCTCACCACCAATCAGTACCATCTCAGCACCATCTCAGCAACCAAGCAGCACCCTCTCAGCACCATCTGAGCAACCAATCAGAACCGGCTCAGCACCATCTCACCACCAATCAGCAATATCTCAGCACCATCTCAGCAACCAATCAGCACCCACTCAGCACCATCTCAGCAACCATCACAGCAACCACTCAGCAGCATCTCAGCAACCAATCAGAACCCAATCAGGACCATCTCAGCAACCAATCAGCACCCACTCAGCACCATCTCAGCACCATCTCAGCAACCAACCAGCACTCGCTCAGCACCATATCAGCACCAATCCACACCATCTCAGCACCCACTCAGCACCATCTCAGCAACCATCTCAGCAACGAATCAGCACCCCCTCAGAACCATCTCAGCAACGAATCAGCACCCACTAAGCACCATCTCAGCAACCATTCAGCACCATCTCAGCACCATCTCAGCAACCATCACAGCAACCATTCAGCAGCATCTCAGCAGCATCTCAGCAACCAATCAGAACCCAATCAGGACCATCTCAGCAACCAATCAGCACCCACTCAGCACCATCGCAGCACCATCTCAGCAACGAATCAGCACCCACTAAGCACCATCTCAGCAACCATTCAGCACCATCTCAGCACCATCTCAGACACCAATCAGGACCCACTCATACCAATCTCAGCAACCAATCAGGACCCACTCATAACAATCTCAGCAACCAATCAGCACCCACCCAGGACCATCGCAGCAACCACTCAGCACCATCTCAGCAACCAATCAGCACCCACCCAGGACCATCGCAGCAACCAATCAGCACGCATTCAGCACCATCTCAGCACCCACTCAGGACCATCTCAACAACCAATCAGCACCCACCCAGGACCATCGCAGCAACCAATCAGCACCCATTCAGCACCATCTCAGCACCCACTCAGGACCATCTCACCACCAATCAGTACCATCTCAGCACCATCTCAGCAACCAAGCAGCACCCTCTCAGCACCATCTGAGCAACCAATCAGAACCCGCTCAGCACCATCTCACCACCAATCAGCAATATCTCAGCACCATCTCAGCAACCAATCAGCACCCACTCAGCACCATCTCAGCAACCATCACAGCAACCATTCAGCAGCATCTCAGCAACCAATCAGCACCCACCCAGGACCATCGCAGCATCAACTCAGCACCATCTCAGCAACCAATCAGCACCCACCCAGGACCATCGCAGCAACCAATCAGCACCCATTCAGCACCATCTCAGCACCCACTCAGGACCATCTCAGCAACCAATCAGCACCATCTCAGGACCTTCGCACCACCCACTCAGCACCATCTCACCACCAATCAGTACCATCTCAGCACCATCTCAGCAACCAAGCAGCACCCTCTCAGCACCATCTGAGCAACCAATCAGAACCCGCTCAGCACCATCTCACCACCAATCAGCAATATCTCAGCACCATCTCAGCAACCAATCAGCACCCACTCAGCACCATCTCAGCAACCATCACAGCAACCATTCAGCAGCATCTCAGCAACCAATCAGCACCAATCCGCACCATCTCAGCACCCACTCAGCACCATCTCAGCAACCATCTCAGCAACGAATCAGCACCCCCTCAGAACCATCTCAGCAACGAATCAGCACCCACTAAGCACCATCTCAGCAACCATTCAGCACCATCTGAGCACCATCTGAGCACCATCTCAGCAACCATCACAGCAACCATTCAGCAGCATCTCAGCAGCATCTCAGCAACCAATCAGAACCCAATCAGGACCATCTCAGCAACCAATGAGCACCCAGTCAGCACCATCGCAGCACCATCTCAGCAACGAATCAGCACCCACTAAGCACCATCTCAGCAACCATTCAGCACCATCTCAGCACCATCTCAGCAACCATTCAGCACCATCTCAGCAACCAACCAGGACCCACTCATAACAATCTCAGCAACCAATCAGGACCCACTCAGCACCATCTCAGCAACCAATCAGCACCCACCCAGGACCATCGCAGCAACCAATCAGCACCCATTCAGCACCATCTCAGCACCCACTCAGGACCATCTTAGCAACCAATCAGCACCATCTCAGGACCTTCGCACCACCCACTCAGCACCATCTCACCACCAATCAGTACCATCTCAGCAGCATCTCAGCAACCAATCAGAACCCAATCAGGACCATCTCAGAAACCAGTCAGCACCCACTAAGCACCATCTCAGCAACCAACCAGCACTCGCTCAGCACCATATCAGCACCAATCCACACCATCTCAGCACCCACTCACCACCATCTCAGCAACCATCTCAGCAACGAATCAGCACCCCCTCAGAACCATCTCAGCAACGAATCAGCACCCACTGAGCACCATCTCAGCAACCATTCAGCACCATCTCAGCACCATCTCAGCAACCAACCAGGACCCACTCATACCAATCTCAGCAACCAATCAGGACCCACTCATAACAATCTCATCAACCAATCAGCACCCCCTCAGGACCATCACAGCAACCATTCAGCAGCATCTCAGCAACCAATCAGAACCCAATCAGGACCATCTCAGCAACCAATCAGCACCCACTCAGCACCATCTCAGCACCATCTCAGCAACCAACCAGCACTCGCTCAGCACCATATCAGCACCAATCCACACCATCTCAGCACCCACTCAGCACCATCTCAGCAACCAATCAGCACCCACCCAGGACCATCGCAGCAACCAATCAGCACCCATTCAGCACCATCTCAGCACCCACTCAGGACCATCTCAGCAACCAATCAGCACCATCTCAGGACCTTCGCACCACCCACTCAGCACCATCTCACCACCAATCAGTACCATCTCAGCACCATCTCAGCAACCAAGCAGCACCCTCTCAGCACCATCTGAGCAACCAATCAGAACCCGCTCAGCACCATCTCACCACCAATCAGCAATATCTCAGCACCATCTCAGCAACCAATCAGCACCCACTCAGCACCATCTCAGCAACCATCACAGCAACCATTCAGCAGCATCTCAGCAACCAATCAGCACCAATCCGCACCATCTCAGCACCCACTCAGCACCATCTCAGCAACCATCTCAGCAACGAATCAGCACCCCCTCAGAACCATCTCAGCAACGAATCAGCACCCACTAAGCACCATCTCAGCAACCATTCAGCACCATCTGAGCACCATCTGAGCACCATCTCAGCAACCATCACAGCAACCATTCAGCAGCATCTCAGCAGCATCTCAGCAACCAATCAGAACCCAATCAGGACCATCTCAGCAACCAATGAGCACCCAGTCAGCACCATCGCAGCACCATCTCAGCAACGAATCAGCACCCACTAAGCACCATCTCAGCAACCATTCAGCACCATCTCAGCACCATCTCAGCAACCATTCAGCACCATCTCAGCAACCAACCAGGACCCACTCATAACAATCTCAGCAACCAATCAGGACCCACTCAGCACCATCTCAGCAACCAATCAGCACCCACCCAGGACCATCGCAGCAACCAATCAGCACCCATTCAGCACCATCTCAGCACCCACTCAGGACCATCTTAGCAACCAATCAGCACCATCTCAGGACCTTCGCACCACCCACTCAGCACCATCTCACCACCAATCAGTACCATCTCAGCAGCATCTCAGCAACCAATCAGAACCCAATCAGGACCATCTCAGAAACCAATCAGCACCCACTAAGCACCATCTCAGCAACCAACCAGCACTCGCTCAGCACCATATCAGCACCAATCCACACCATCTCAGCACCCACTCACCACCATCTCAGCAACCATCTCAGCAACGAATCAGCACCCCCTCAGAACCATCTCAGCAACGAATCAGCACCCACTAAGCACCATCTCAGCAACCATTCAGCACCATCTCAGCACCATCTCAGCAACCAACCAGGACCCACTCATACCAATCTCAGCAACCAATCAGGACCCACTCATAACAATCTCATCAACCAATCAGCACCCCCTCAGGACCATCACAGCAACCATTCAGCAGCATCTCAGCAACCAATCAGAACCCAATCAGGACCATCTCAGCAACCAATCAGCACCCACTCAGCACCATCTCAGCAACCAACCAGCACTCGCTCAGCACCATATCAGCACCAATCCACACCATCTCAGCACCCACTCAGCACCATCTCAGCAACGAATCAGCACCCACTAAGCACCATCTCAGCAACCATTCAGCACCATCTCAGCACCATCTCAGGATCATCCCAGACACCAATCAGGACCCACTTATACCAATATCAGCAACCAATCAGGACCCACTCATAACAATCTAAGCAACAAATCAGCACCCACCCAGGACCATCGCAGCATCCACTCAGCACCATCTCAGCAACCAATCAGCACCCACCCAGGACCATCGCAGCAACCAATCAGCACCCATTCAGCACCATCTCAGCACCCACTCAGGACCATCTTAGCAACCAATCAGCACCATCTCAGGACCTTCGCACCACCCACTAAGGACCATCTCAGCAACCAATCAGCACAATCTCAAGACCCATTCAGCACTAATTCAGCACCCATTCATCACCGTCTCAGCACCAACCCGCACCATCTCAGCAACCAATCAGCACCCAATTAGGACCATCTCAGCAACCAACGAGCACCCATTCAGCACCATCTCAGCACCCACTCAGGGCCATCTTGGCAACCTGTCAGCACCATCTCAGGACCTTCTCAACATCCACTCAGCACCATATCACCACCAATCAGCACCATCTCAGAACCATCTCAGCAACCAATCATCACCCACTCATAACAATATCAGCAACCAATCCGGACCCACTCATAACAATCTCAGCAACAAATCAGCACCCCCTCAGGACCATAGCAGCATCCACTCAGCACCATCTCAGCACTGACTCAGGACCATCTCAGCAACCAATCAGAACACACTCAGCATCATCCCAGCAACCAATCAGCACCCACTCAGGATCACCCCAGCAACCAATCAGCACCAATTCAGCACCATCTCAGAACCGACTGAGGACCATCTCAGCAACCAATCAGCACTCACTCAGAACCATCCCAGCAACCAATCCGCACCAACTCAGGACCATCTCAGCACCGACTCAGGACCATCTCAGAAACCTAGAACCGTACCTAGCACGTACCGGGAACGTACTGGAAATACAATGCGCCCCAAGAGGTGCCATCACAGGCGCAGGCAATATTCTGCCATCGACGGGGTTTTCAGGCGCCACCTTGCAGCCCCCTTTCGCCACCCCGCACATCCTGTTCTACTATTAGTGGCAATACCCGGCCCCTGCATCCATGTCACAGGCCTACAGTGATCTCGGCGCAAGAACACTACAGTCTCAGGTACCAGCCCTAAGGTTAATGTGATGTGTTAAGGCGCAATTCCAGTCCCAGAATGAAGACCAGGCCCAGTGATCTCAGCTCTTTTAGTTCTTGACCCAGAAGCTTTATTTTACTGCCAGCTCTCTTCTTCCAGCTCCAGCTCTGAGTTTTTCCAGCTTCAAATGCCAGCATCTGGCTCTTGGCTCCAGCTTGGAAACAATTCAGCTCCCGCACGAGCCTCCGAAAGCCCACCCCCCACCATCCATATGCTAGCCCTGCAGTGATTTTAGCCCCCACCCAGCAGTCCCCAGTCACTTTGCCACCCCCTGCGTAAGTTCTCCTGGATGCCCACAGCCCCGTTCACAGGTCTAGTGCCTTTGCCATTTTCATTCAAGTTGCCAGCCCCGCAGTCCACTTCCCAGCCCCACAGTGCGCCCCAAGAGGTGCCATCACAGGCGCAGGCAATATTCTGCCATCGACGGGGTTTTCAGGCGCCACCTTGCAGCCCCCTTTCGCCACCCCGCACATCCTGTTCTACTATTAGTGGCAATACCCGGCCCCTGCATCCATGTCACAGGCCTACAGTGATCTCGGCGCAAGAACACTACAGTCTCAGGTACCAGCCCTAAGGTTAATGTGATGTGTTAAGGCGCAATTCCAGTCCCAGAATGAAGACCAGGCCCAGTGATCTCAGCTCTTTTAGTTCTTGACCCAGAAGCTTTATTTTACGGCCAGCTCTCTTCTTCCAGCTCCAGCTCTGAGTTTTTCCAGCTTCAAATGCCAGCATCTGGCTCTTGGCTCCAGCTTGGAAACAATTCAGCTCCCGCACGAGCCTCCGAAAGCCCACCCCCCACCATCCATATGCTAGCCCTGCAGTGATTTTAGCCCCCACCCAGCAGTCCCCAGTCACTTTGCCACCCCCTGCGTAAGTTCTCCTGGATGCCCACAGCCCCGTTCACAGGTCTAGTGCCTTTGCCATTTTCATTCAAGTTGCCAGCCCCGCAGTCCACTTCCCAGCCCCACAGTGCGCCCCAAGAGGTGCCATCACAGGCGCAGGCAATATTCTGCCATCGACGGGGTTTTCAGGCGCCACCTTGCAGCCCCCTTTCGCCACCCCGCACATCCTGTTCTACTATTAGTGGCAATACCCGGCCCCTGCATCCATGTCACAGGCCTACAGTGATCTCGGCGCAAGAACACTACAGTCTCAGGTACCAGCCCTAAGGTTAATGTGATGTGTTAAGGCGCAATTCCAGTCCCAGAATGAAGACCAGGCCCAGTGATCTCAGCTCTTTTAGTTCTTGACCCAGAAGCTTTATTTTACGGCCAGCTCTCTTCTTCCAGCTCCAGCTCTGAGTTTTTCCAGCTTCAAATGCCAGCATCTGGCTCTTGGCTCCAGCTTGGAAACAATTCAGCTCCCGCACGAGCCTCCGAAAGCCCACCCCCCACCATCCATATGCTAGCCCTGCAGTGATTTTAGCCCCCACCCAGCAGTCCCCAGTCACTTTGCCACCCCCTGCGTAAGTTCTCCTGGATGCCCACAGCCCCGTTCACAGGTCTAGGTCCTTTGCCATTTTCATTCAAGTTGCCAGCCCCGCAGTCCACTTCCCAGCCCCACAGTGCGCCCCAAGAGGTGCCATCACAGGCGCAGGCAATATTCTGCCATCGACGGGGTTTTCAGGCGCCACCTTGCAGCCCCCTTTCGCCACCCCGCACATCCTGTTCTACTATTAGTGGCAATACCTGGCCCCTGCATCCATGTCACAGGCCTACAGTGATCTCGGCGCAGGAACACTACAGTCTCAGGTACCAGCCCTAAAAGGTTAATGTGATGTGTTAAGGCGCAATTCCAGTCCCAGAATGAAGACCAGGCCCAGTGATCTCAGCTCTTTTAGTTCTTGACCCAGAAGCTTTATTTTACGGCCAGCTCTCTTCTTCCAGCTCCAGCTCTGAGTTTTTCCAGCTTCAAATGCCAGCATCTGGCTCTTGGCTCCAGCTTGGAAACAATTCAGCTCCCGCACAAGCCTCCGAAAGCCCACCCCCCACCATCCATATGCTAGCCCTGCAGTGATTTTAGCCCCCACCCAGCAGTCCCCAGTCACTTTGCCACCCCCTGCGTAAGTTCTCCTGGATGCCCACAGCCCCGTTCACAGGTCTAGTGCCTTTGCCATTTTCATTCAAGTTGCCAGCCCCGCAGTCCACTTCCCAGCCCCACAGTGCGCCCCAAGAGGTGCCATCACAGGCGCAGGCAATATTCTGCCATCGACGGGGTTTTCAGGCGCCACCTTGCAGCCCCCTTTCGCCACCCCGCACATCCTGTTCTACTATTAGTGGCAATACCCGGCCCCTGCATCCATGTCACAGGCCTACAGTGATCTCGGCGCAAGAACACTACAGTCTCAGGTACCAGCCCTAAGGTTAATGTGATGTGTTAAGGCGCAATTCCAGTCCCAGAATGAAGACAAAGCCCAGTGATCTCAGCCCTTTCAGTTCTTGACCCACAAGCTTTATTTTACTGCCAGCTCTCTTCTTCCAGCTCTGTGTCCCATTCCGCGTTTAGTCCTGAGATCCACAGTGAGTATCCCTTGTAGCAGTGACTCTTTCTGCAGCACTGCCGTCCCCACCCCGGCCCCAGTGATTTCAGCTCCAGTCCCACAAGCTTTATTTAACTGCCAGCTCTTCTTTTGCACTTTCTGCTCAAAATCTTCACAGTAGTGCCACACAATACTACTTGTGCCTCTCAGGACAGGATCTTTGTTTTAGCTCTAGTTCTTGAGCTCTGATCACAGCCCTTACAGCAATTTCAATTCCAACCATGCAGTTCACCTCCCCACTCCACAATCCCTATCCCAGCCCCACAGAGGTTTTACATCAAACCCTACCATATTTCTGTCTCCTCCAGCTCTGCTGCCTCAGCTCCAGCTCCTCAGCTTCCTACTGGCTGCAGCTAAAAGCTGCTCATGCTTCTCATTGCACCTTGGGGCTGTTGATAAGGCCACAAATCAGTTACTGCCATCATTACAATTTCAGTATCTCTAGAAGCTCTCCCATCCACCCACCCAGCCCTAAGTGGCAACCCTAAGTGGCATCCCAACTCTGGGGACACTGGAAGCCTGAAGCTCAACATCCACCCTCCCCCTCACCCTGGCTCTCAGCCCAGCACCTGCACAAAGGCCCCCTCACCTCCCCTCAGGCAGCTCCGGGGGCTGGGAACAGCCACTGGACTCCTGCCCCCCCATCCCAAAAGGCACTCTTGGGCTGGTTCTTGGGCCCTAGAACCCTCTGAGCCCCCACACCCTCAGCCCCTCGTTGGTACCACAGGGCAGGGGCTGGGAACCCCCAGGCATAACCTGCAGGCCCTGTGCTGCAGCTCCATGCCTTCCTCCCATGGCATTTATCTAGCCTCAGCATTTCCACCACCCCACATTGTTTTGGGCCTGACTCATGCCAAAATCATTATTCCACACCCTGGGGTTTTATGTCCCCACTGCTCTCACAACTGGTGTTTCAGCCCCAGTCCCACAACCCTTACCAAATTAACATGACACATCTAGTAAAGAAAACAAATCAAACCAAAAAGATGTATTAAAACGGGCAATAATAAAATAACACAATTAAGAAAAAAAACATTACAAAAAAAAACAAAATAAAGTAATAAAAATACAAAAAGCAAGCTTTATCCCTCGTATTCTGAACATTTCTTTAAATCCAGAAACCGCGAAGCAGCTACTTCCCAGCCCCCAGTGACAGCAGACGGTGCCCCCCCCACCGCGCCACTCCAGGCCCCACACCAGCCGCCGGCTACCCGCGCCACGCAGGGCGCGGCAGAAAGAACTGGACACGGCCGGCCCCAGATACTGCCGCAGGCGTCGCGCCCGTACTCACCAGCGCTCCCCGGATCAGCTGCCGCGGGGGTCCCGTCCTGCCGCAGCGCCGCTCCTCGGACCGCGCATCCGCAGCTCCCGTCGCTCCCAGCTTCGCCGCCGAACTGACGCCGCTGGCGCCCCAACGCCCGCTATTTATGCCCCACGGGCGGACAGCCAGGCAATCACAACCCGAGGCAGCGCCTGCCGGCTCCACCAATCCCAGCCCGCCCATTCCCGCCGCGCTCGGATCCGCGACTCCCCGCGGTCCCCTCAAGCGCTGCTCCCGCCGCCGCCATTGCTGTGGCCGCGTCCGCCCGCTGCCCGCCGCCTGCCCGCTTCCCTGGACCAGAACCTGATCCCGACCAGGACCTGAACTGGAAGCTCCCGGCCGCCCTTGCCGTCCGCAACAGCGCCTGCCGAGGCAGCGGCAGCAGGGACGCTGCTCCGCCGGCTCCCAAAGCGGCGGTGGCGGGAGCGGCGCCTCAGGCGTACGGGCGAGCGGGGCCAGTCTGAGGCGGCGAGCCGCGACTGAGCGGGCTGAGATTGGCGGGACCGCTTCCGGTTTGAAAGGGCGGCTGTGATTGGACAGGGCGGACGGAGAAAGGCGGGCCGTGATTGGCAGGCTTAGGAGCCGTCAGGCTGCGGCCCGTGGGAGCGTGGGGCGGAGCTCGGGCTGCCCGAAGGGCTCGCAGGCGGCGGCGGCGGCGGCGGCGCTCCCGCTCGCCAAACCCCCGTCCCCTTCTCCGGCCCTCTCTCGTGCCCAGGTCCCGGCGAAAGGACCCCCGCAGAGCCCCTACCGGAGCGCCCCTTCGGCACTCGGGGCAGGAGGCGGAGAAGAGTGTAGCCCGGGAGGGGTTCCGGGTCGTCTTTGCGACAGCAGGGCGGACTAGGGAGCGGCGGCGATTTGGTGAGGAGAGGGCTCGGGAGCGGGGAGGGCGTGCAGCGCCCGCTGCGGGCTCTGGGTGCCTCTTCTACCGCAGTGCTTCCGCTTCTGCGGGGACTTGGCCTGCCCCGACTGGCCGAGATCAGCACCCTGGCCAAAGTTAAGTGCCCGCGTCCCCCTGCCCGCCCTCCGCCTGCTGCGGGCCCGCTGCTCACCCTCGTCGTCGGATGTTATAGATGATAAAACAATACTGGCTTTCACATTCATAGATTAGCTTTTTGCATTACAAGTATTTTGATGTGGTAAAACTTATTCTTACTTTGAACTGCTTTGTATAGTGTAATATGCCAGTTTATGTATGCACTGTATATTTCATATGAATAGTAGCGTGATAAATATATGGTAGGCTTTAGCAAAATGTTAAAATAGAAACTAAAATACTTCTATGTAACTAACTCAGAAAATGGTGTAAAGCAATTATTCTGCTTCTTATAACTGCAGACTGCCCCTACCAAGTGATAAGATAATAGTGACACAAAAAGAGCTTAAGCATCCAGGAAGGATTTATCGACTCTTACCAGTGTTATCAGGGAGTGTGAAGCAACAGGATAAAACTACAGGAAGAAATAAAATATGTAGACCTAATTTACAGACCGTTCTGCAGACAAGTCAGAGGTTAAAACCAAACAAGAGAGTTCCTGGAACATCAAAAAGTCAAAGGAATGTTTGAATAATGTGTAAGTTAATGAATATGCCTGTAACCTCAGCAGTGTAACAGTATATAGTGAACATGTTTTTAAGCTACCTCTGTGCTCTTTGGCTGTGTGCTAAAAGCATCCCAGTGCTGGATTATTTTGTCCTTTTATCCTTTATTAAAATTTTAAAAATGATAAAGAGTGAACTCTGTTTATCACATCAGTGAAGCTTAAGCTGATCTGCATCCAGGTGTTTTGGGACCTGCTGGGGCAGGCCATCGAGGTAAGCGTGGGGCTACCGCAGTGGAGGCCAAGTATTTCAACACAATAGCATAATCAGCAACGTTAATTAATTTTGTATTCTTCATGCAAGCCTCAGCCTAAAGAACGCTACCAGCCTCTACTAGGATTAATAATACGCATAGTAAGTGTTACTAGTATTAATATTTAGGTAAGAACTGTTAGTGTTAACACTGGCAGTCAGTGTGTTAGCTGGTGTTTACTGTGAAGCTCTGCTCTCCCACAGTATGACAAGATCCTGAAGCTGTCCTCAGGTGCACAGTTAAGTGAGCACTGCTGTCCTTACCACGGTCCCCCAATGGAGCCACGCTCCAGAGACGGGCAGCAGTGACTCTGCAGACACCTTCCCAAGGTGACAGAGCTTGCCCTCCTTCCCATCTGCAGTCAGGGGATGTGAAGGCAACCATTGCTGTCCTCGGCTTCATCATCTCCAGTGCAGCCAAGCACAGTATAGACAATGAGTCTCTGTCAAGTGAGCTGCAGCAGCTGGGACTGCCCAAAGGCAGGGGAAGCCCTCAGGGTGGCACCATCAGCCAGACCTGCTGGGATGTTGCTTACAGTTCCCAGCCCTGCCTTCTTCACACCCAGATGGAGGGCAGGCTGCCTGCTGTGCTGTCCTCCATCACCTCCCTTCTGTACCATCAGTCCCTGGGGGCTCCTCAGGTGCTTTGGTGAGGTTTGGCAGCTGCAGGTCTGGTGTGAGCAGAGGGATTCTTCTCTTGTCTCCCCTCATGAGCAAAGCATGCCAGCCAGCTGTGCTGTTTTACATGTGACTGACCCACAAAATTGCAGGAGACTGAGGACTCGTAACAGGTGCAGGACAGGTTCAAAAGCAACTTGGGACAAAACCTCTGTCTTTGTCAGTCCAAAGGGACAGCAGAGCTCACATCTGCTCACAATAATCCTCTGGGGAGTGGAGCAATGTCTGTATGGAAAGATGACTGGGGGTAAAATCAGTGGAAACCGAGAAGTTACATTTGTATCCTAACAGGAGCTATAATGGGACAGAAATTTTAGGGTAAAATACAGGTGCTGTTCCCAGGATGGAGCTGGGTTGGCATGCTCCACGATGATTCCCCATGCAACCATAAGGACCTGCTAAGGGTGGTGGAGTGGAGTGGGGCACCACAACCAGGCTCTGCCAAAATCTTTGCAGGGGCAGCAACTCCATGGTAATTTGAAGCTTATTAATTGCATAGCAAGGGCTATTTGGCATATGTAGGAACACTTTCCAACCTAGCGTCTGAAGACCAATTTAGAGGAGGCGCCTCTAAGTCAAAAGCCAGCCAGACCTTATGTTCTTAGCACCATTCATTTAGAAGAAATCCTGTGACATTTGCAAATTTAAGAGGTGACACCCCCATTCAGACCATGGCTCCTGGGTGCGAACAATAGCTCTTTTCAACAGCAGGGAAATCTGCATGCCCTAGTGTCTCAAGGTCACTTCACCTGAGAGTCCAGAGACCCAAATCCAGCCAGAGTCCTAGTTCCCAAAAAACTTCTGCTATAAGAAATCCTTCAAAGTGTGCAATTCTAGGAGTGGAAATCCTACAGGAAACACGAGGCTTCAGGCTCCAAATGGGATCTCTTTTCCACACAATGGAAAACTCAGCAAGCCCTTCTGGCAAGACCAGTTCACAGGAGGCCCACAATTCTCAAGGGCCAGGCTTGAGAGATCCGACTCCATGGAAGCTTTAATCTGAGAAAAATCCTGTGATGTTGGTACTTTTAAAAGGCAGAATGGCACATTTAGACCCTGGCTGATGCTTTGGAGAGTGATTCTTTTACACAGTAAATAATGATTTCATTCCAATGTCTGTAGGTCACTTTGGAAACAGCCCCTGAAACCCAAGACCAAGAAGAGCCATACTTCATGACAGCTGCCATCTGGGAGGAATCCTATGACATTTGTGATTCAAGAAATTGAACCCAAAATTTCAACAGCTGATATGCAGATGCAAAAGACTGCTGTTTTCCTGAGATAAGAAATACTCCAAACCTAACATTCTGAAGGAGTTCAGAATACACACCCAGGACTGCCATACCCCCCAAAGCGCTACCTCCTGGCAGATTGTCTCTATGGTAAACCCTGTCACACTAGAAATGTTAGGAAGCAGAATCCAAACTACAGCACAAGCACCTGTAAGGAAAAGGTACCTCTGTTCATGAGATAGAACCCTTTCTGTTCCCTTCAGCCCCTACAGCTGTTCTCATGCTTTCAGGGCACTTGATTGGTTCATTCCTAGATAAAACTTATGTCTTTATTTTCAAACATATTACCCATCTCTAGTCAGAGTTTCCTACATTCCTGTATACAAATAAGTGGATAGAGAGAGGGTTTCTTTCCAAATGAATTTAGAGATAAATTCCTTTTCTTTGCCAATACCTATAAAAATGAAAACCTTGACAGGTTTTAGTATTCTACACCCATCCCTCCCTGTGAAATTTATGGCAGTTTTGGGTCCCTCTGGGAGACGACATCCAGCATGTCATGCTGGACTGTTCTAGAGAGTAATTTTCAAATGTAAGCTTAGCAAAGTTTGAATTGACTTGAACAGAGAAAAAAACTACAAGTGAACACCTACACCTGCCTACAAAGAGCCAACAAGCCCCTGGCAGCTGCCAGCATCAAAGCACAGCGGATGTCTCTAATACAGGGTAAGGATAACAATATCACCTTCTGTTCTCTCCAGCTTCTTTTCCCTGCAGTCGTATTTTGCTTCTTATGATTTTTTTAGTCTCTGTATCTTCTTGGACAGCACCGAGCCCGACGACAAGGATACGAGAGTCTTTCCCTGCCGGACGGAGAGAACCAGGAAAACAGTTAAAATAAGAACAGGGCAGTTTGAAATTCATACTTGCAACGAGAAGCAGCGCCTAACCAACAGAACAAAAGTAAACAAAGCACGACACCTCCCTGGGGACAGAAGACTCACAAACTCTCCAGGATTCACAATTCTAGCGACCAAACCCTTCAGGACAGCAGCCAAGTGTCCCATGGGGTGGTGCTGCACCAAAGAACCATCTGAGAGGTTCCAAAGAGTGAAATGCACAATATTTTGCAAAGACAAAAAATCTTGCAAAATAACAAAAATACAATAGATGTAAACTACAGGGCAAGAGTACTAGTGTTAGCTTTGGGAGCTGGAACCATCCAGGTGAGCACCTGATAACTGGATCCTCGCCAGAGTTTGAACCCTTCAGGACACAGAAGGGTTTTCCCCAGAAATTTCACAGACTGAGTTTTGATAGAAGCACGCTCGCCGGATCCTCAGAAACGTCACCCATTCTCCAGGCGTCTGGAGAGAACTGCAAATGGCTCTCACGTAGTTGGAGCTGGTTCTGTAAGGTCTCAGGGTGAATTTCACCAGATGTAACCGAATTGGGCAACTCCCAGTGAGACAGAAGGAGCCCAAAGCTTGTTTTACCCAAAGTTTGGGTAAGCAGAGCTCCAGCAAATACTTAGGAAACAGACATAACAGGGCAAAAAATAATAAACCATCTTTTGTTTTTCTCTTGCTTTTGTTTTTTTTTTTTTTGTTGTTTTTTTTTTTTTATTCAGATGAGCAAAAAATTAAGGAGAAGGTGAAAAACTCAGCATTACTGAACATTTCATCATCTGTAAGCTGAGCATCCTTAGCATAGAGGACTCCAAAGTTAAAATTCACCGATCCCTGGGAAATAAAACCAAATATTATATAATAAACAGTCAAACAGCAGACATAACAATTTGTTTCCTCTAAGGACTTTCAGGTATGTATGTATCTTTGTATATATCCTACACATTAGAACATACACTTTATATACCATCTCCTAATGCATAATAATTTACCTTTAAACTTTGATAGTATAGCATAAAATTATTAATTTAAATTGGTGATCTATTATTATTAAGTTGGTGCTTAAAGTTATTTCTGCTGTCATGTTCAAAAAAACATGAATTATTTTTACTGAGCAATTGATTTCAAAGTCATCACAAGCCCACCAAAACACAAAGCTGGGTTCACTGGATGGGTCTGTGAGCTAGAAGTAGTTAGGCTTGTACTTCCCTCTTGTTCTTCCAGAACCAATAAATCCTCTCAACAAAACCAGGATCTTTAGCCCACTGCTGTGAAAGATTCTACAAGGATGATGGTTTGATTTGTGTTTAGAAGTTTTGATTTGAAATGGCCAGTCCAATGGATAAAGACAGTTTAAGTAGTATTATATTACTATTATTATTATTATTTCTATTATTATTTTTACTATTACTAATACTATTATTATCACCTGCTACTGGAAGAAACAAACCAGTGGTATCTATACTTATTTACTTTTATTTCAAGAAAATAATAAAGAAAAAGAACCAAACTAAAAAAGTCAATTCCTACCTTTTGTAGCTCAGCAGGAAAAGTTTCTCTTGGGCTCTTCTCCCATTTATCAAGACTCATAGCACTGAAAGGCAAACAAAACAGTGCTTTATAGAAGGCCAAGTGCACGTTTCAAGGCTGAACCACCAACTGACTGCAGTGACAGCACTTACAACGTGAATCGTTCCCAGAGCCTCTGTTCAATGGAATGTTCTGTGGAACTGCCATTTCTTTCCCAAAATACTAACTTCCAACACTTCCTAAACGTATCTTGTATTTTAAAACCACAGAAGTTAGTGAGACTCTGTGTGGAGGTCAGGTTTAAATTTATTTCCTTCTAAAGCACAGAGCTCTGTTCCATCACCCTTCCCTTCGGCTCTACACTGGATCATGGTGAGCATTTGCGGAGTGCCCAATAATCAATTCTATTTCTCTCTTTTTCTAGTTCTCTCTCTTCTTCAATCATTCAAGGTGAGTGAAATGAAAAATGACAAGTTCAGCATCAAAGTCACACTTTTTCCCTTTGGTCAAGAACAGGCTTTAAATCCACTTATTGCTGCTTTCAACGATTGAGACTAGCTAAACCATTTTACATGTTTTATAGCTTTATCATAAAACCCACAGAACACAAGCTCTGAATTACAGGAAAAGGTACACAGGCAAATATCTAAAGAGACCACTTACTTGTAAATACATACCTTGATAGAGATCGCACTGAGAACGTTTCTGTGGGACTCTAAGGGAGACAATTTCTGAATACCCTGTAAACAAGAAAAGCTACGATATATTACAGGACATCCCCACTTTTTCTACATATTCAAATAGGATTTTTAATAAAAACAATTCAGTTAAAAAGAAGGAAGAAGACCGAGGTAATTTTACTCAGCTATATTTACTCCCGATTTAGAGAAAAAAAAAAGTCATGGGTGCTGCAAAGAAAAAAAAAGTGAACCATAAACGCCTACAGTAGAATTTTAAAACAAGTGCTTGGATAAAAGAATCACATGGAACGTGAAGTAGAAAAAAAGAAAATTTGGGAAATATAGTGACTCTAAGAAAATGGCCCGGGATTATATCAGGTTCAGTGCAAAGGACCAAAACATGATAAAACTAAGCTCACAGATGTTGCAAAAGCAGGGGAAAAAGTCAAGGAGGAAGACACAACTTAGGGGGGAAGATATGAGGGAAATGGCATGAATACTTTAAACAAAAAAAAAAAAGAAAAAAGAAAAAAAACTTGCCCAAAGTCAAAGCCATCAAAATGCAGGCAGGCCATATGCCAGCAAGTGCAGGCACATGCAGCAAAGCTTGCCAAAATTGATCCCCACTGAAGGCCAAAACAGAAAAGAAGGACTTACAAACATGCTGGAATGGAGACACCATCAAAGGAATTGCAATTGGAGGAGAAAAAAAGAAAATTTGTGAAACTTAGTGAGTCTAAGAAAATGGCCCAGGATTATATCAGGTGCAGTGCAAAGGACCAAAAGATGCCAAAACTAAGCTCACAGATGTTGCAAAAGCAGGGGAAAAAGTCAAGGAGGAAGACAAAACTTGGAGGCAAAGGCATAAGGGACATGGCATGGATACTTAAAATCAAAAAAAAACCTAAAAATAAAATCTTTCACAAAATCCCAATTTATTGGCTGTTTTAAAATGAGCTGCATTGCAAAGGACCAAAACATGATAAAACTAAGCTCAGAGATGTTGCAAAAGCAGGGGAAAAAGTCAATGAGGAAGATGAAATCTGGAGGAGAAGATATGAGGGACATGGCTTGGATACCTAAAAAAACAATTCACAAAGTCAAAAGAAATCGGTTGTGATAATATGGGCTGCATTGCAATGGACCAAAACATGCTCGATATAAGCTCAGAGATGTTGCAAAAGCAGGGGAAAAAGTCAAGGAGGAAGACAAACCTTGAAGGGAAAGATATAAGGGACATTGCATGGATATTATTAAAAAAAAAAAAAAAAAAAAAAAAGAAAAATTTCCCTAAGTCAAAGCCATCAAAAGGCATGGCATGCCATCAAGTGCAGGGACGTGCACCAAAGATTCCTCTATTGGTCCTCATTGAAATCGCAATATTCCTTTTCCCTTTCCGAAAGGAAATTAAATTTTGACCCCAATTGGCCCAAGGCTATTCCCCACCACATAGATGGCATCAGGCTCAGGATATATGGAGGAGGATGGGGGGGTTTGGAGTGGTGGCATTTGTCTTCACAAGTCAGCATTACACATGATGGAGCCCAGCTACCCTGGGCATGGCTGAACACCTGCCTGGGGAAGTGCTGAGTTTGTTCCTTGTTCTGCTTTGTTGCATGCACTGCTTTTGCTTTACCCATTACACTTGCATTATCCCTGCCTATGAATTGTCTCACTTTTGTTGCCATCATAGTGCAAGTGTTCAATTGTCATTACATTGCAAAGGTTCCACGTTATTAAAGTTTCATACCTCCTTGGTGTTTGTTGTAGGCAGCTTCTCCAGGCACTGACTCCTCCTTGTCCTCACAACAGCCAACTGACTCCAGTTTCCACCAATCCACTCTTTTATAACACTCTTCTGATTGGCTACAGGTGTGGCTTGTTAAAGTCAGGTCTGCTCTTAATCCTTAATAATTGGCTCAGCTGCAACTCTTTAGGGGGTAAGATTACTTTCTATACCACCTTTATTTACCCACACTGTATCCCCCTACACTTTCATTCTTCTGATTCTTCTCCCAAACCCGCTGGAGGGGTGAGGGAGCAGCTGCCTAGGGCTGAGTAGCCAGCTGGGGTTGAACACCACAGCAGGATTTCTGGGAGCTGGTGAGCCCCAGTGGGGCTGTGAGGGCACTTCACATCCCTGGCAGTGCAGGGCGTGGGGGGCTGAGAGCAGGCTGCCTCCAAGATAAACTTATCATCACCTGCCTGTGAACCTCTCTCCTCCACAGCACACAAAGATTTTGGGATATCACTTGTAGGGTCAAGAACCTTGGCTACTTGTACTCAGGAGACCCTGAGACTCAGTTGGACCCTGACTAGAAGTTGCACACCTATTTTTCACAGAGGGCTTTTTGAAACTCTCTTCTTGTGCAAAGGGGAATAGTCAATTCTCTGCAGCCAGGCTCATGCTCAGAGATCCCGCAAAAACAACACCAGAGACCAGCAGCTCCAGCTCTGATTGCACTTGCCACGAGGCAAACATACTGCCAATATTTCCAGCTGCAGTTCTTTTCCTGACCAAGTTATCATAGATGCTCAGACCATATCTAATCCTGGAAATTAGGATTAGGTACTGCTAACCCCAAAGGTCTCTGGGAGACTCATTTCCTTCCAGATGGGATTCTTCCTCTCTCAGGAGCCAGCCAAAAAAATATCAATGTTTACTCTCAAGTGTACACAGATACTTCTTAATTTATTTTTTTGTATATGTGGTCTGAATGGACATAATCTTCTCAGTCCAGACCAAGGACAGCTCATGGCACGTTCACACCTGGTACAGATATTTATCACACACACATTTCTCCGTCACCTCATTCCACATCACCAGCTGGTGTCACCAGCATCCTCCTCCTGCATCTGAGCTCTGTCAATATCCAAGTGCTTTCCCAGGGCTCCTCAAATGGGTTTTATGCTACAACAGGACAGCAGCACTCGGAAGAATGAATTACACATCCCGGCCAGACAAAGAGACTCCGGGCTGCACTTTGCATAATTGCCACTGCAGGGGCCTCAGGCTGCAGAAGGAGGTTAATAACAACTCTCACTGCTTGTGAAGAGCCACTCCAAGCACTGGAATATCCTGAGCTGGAGTCACGGATTTGTCAGTACCAGCTGCTCTGGGCTCTGCAAAGGGATGCCCATGAGGAGCTTCTGCCTTACTCAGGGCCCTAACAGCAGCCACACCTTACAATCTCTTAAAAACACTCATTTTAGAGAAAACATGGAGCTGTTTCCACTTTAATTTTGAAACATCACATTTTGCACATTATAAATATGTGATGTTTTACCACATGCTCTAAGAACAGACAGAGCTCCTCCATGGCTTGTCACAGGTAATGCACAAAGCACCCAAAAAATTAAGATCAGGTTTCCCTTTGGAAGGGGGAGTTCTGGGCATCAACTGTCTTAAAGAGTTAAATCCACAGCAAATCTACCAGCCCTGGTGTCCTAGATTCCAGTCATACTAGATCTGGTCTGGAGACTTCAGATTTGGGACTCAGATTTGAGTTCTATTGTTTGGAAACCAACTGCTGGGGAAAACACTCTTTGGAAAGGATTACATTTATTTACAGAAATCTCCATAGAAACTACAGCAGAGATTTTTCAACCAGATGTGATGCTTCATTGTTAATTAGTTCATCTATTGGAACAACAGCTTTCCTATCATGAGATCTGGGCAGCTCAAATTTGAAGTGCTAACTCCAGGCTGCCCTTCAGATGGAAAATATGAGCAACACACTCAGCTTTTGGAACTGAAAACATCAAGTGTGTGGTGTACAAGCAGCAGACACTGTTAATCTCCAGACACCTCCATGGAAAAGAGAGGGGCAGAGCACCAAAGTGATTTCTCCCAGAGCATGTTACTACTCAGGTCCCTGTGCTCCAATTCACCTCCTATCACCTCAGTCATGACACCCTGAAATGAACTAAACCCCATCTTCACTGCAACACTCAATAAACAGCATTATTTACTGATATTATGGATTATGCATCTAAACTCTGGGGGCCAGGGTGAATACCATGGAAAAAGATCAGAGTAACAGCAGATGATGCAGTGATTGGGAAAACAAAGCAGTCATTGCATCTGAGTCTCCTCAGTTTAGGAGCCAGGCTGGATGTATTTTTAGACCAACATTTACCTCTCTTCCAACCCAAACATAGCTCTATGTAACACCAACAATGCCTTCAAACAGAACAGTGGAGTGTGGTGCCATGATCATAAATAAAATTATCACCTGTCAGGCACAAGCTCTCACAAAACTCCTCAGTGTAAGCCAGGGGAGCTCTTGTCACTTGCCTTCCAGGCCAGTTGGCTTTGCCAATGGAAAGAGAGGCAGGGAATGGTGTTTAAAATGCCAAGAGACAGACAACCAATGGAACTTCCTGCATATTAAAATGTTGCACAACTAACTCTCCCAAAAATGTTCAATTCCTGGATCTACCATTCATTGCTGGTTTGTTCAATTTTTGTTTCTTTATTGCTACCTGTCCATTAAATTGGAGACAAATCCCAGACATTAAATTCATGGGAAACATTTGGTTTTCCTCTCCACCTTGACTGGCACCTTCCTGAGCTCCAGGAAGCATAGCCTGTTCACACTGACTAATGTGGGCTGCTTGATCCCCAAAGCTTTCAGTTAGCTTTGTTCTCTTCTTAGCTGGTGCATTCCCCAGAGGAGATAATGGATAACTGGTTTCAAGAACTTATTCTAAAGGAAATGGTTCATTGAATTTGACACACACATTAGTTGTATTGGGAGGGGGTGATTTAGGCTCTTGATTTAGAGAAAAAAATTATATGGCACTGGAGAGAAGGTATTAGAAGGAATGAAGAAGTAAAAAGGTAAAGTAGTTAACTGGGCTCCAGGATGCAATGTTGCTTAGCAAGCTTGGAAAAGAGAGATAAAAGAAAAAATTAAATTACTCATTAACTAATTCAGTTCCATCCTGCACCATTTCCTCCAGAAGAATCTGAAATTGATCCTGGCATTGTACAAAAGTCACCAAGTTTGGTGCTGAGGTGATACAGAAGTCAGTACTGGAAGGGTTTGATCTCCCCACAGTCTTGTGCTGCAAGTCCAAATGGATTTAAAGAGAAGGAGGGAGGAAGATTCACCACATTTGTGTCCCCAGTGGCTCTTGCCTCAAGCCAAACAAGCCACACAGCACCAGTGAGCACCCCACATCCTGTGTCAGCCCACTGAAGAGCCCCAGCAGCTCCTGGAACACTGACCCATCACTCACACAGCCAGGCTGCTCCCAGCCCCAGCAGCTCCCGGGACACTGACCCATCACTCACACAGCCAGGCACGCTGCTCCCAGCCCCAGCAGCTCCCGGGACACTGACCCATCACTCACACAGCCAGGCACGCTGCTCCCAGCCCCAGCAGCTCCTGGAATACCGGGACCCATCACTCACACAGCCAGGCTGCTCCCAGCCCCAGCAGCTCCTGGAATACCGGGACCCATCACTCACACAGCCAGGCTGCTCCCAGCCCCAGCAGCTCCCGGGACACTGACCCATCACTCACACAGCCAGGCTGCTCCCAGCCCCAGCAGCTCCTGGAACACTGACCCATCACTCACACAGCCAGGCTGCTCCCAGCCCCAGCAGCTCCTGGAACACTGGGACCCATCACTCACACAGCCAGGCACGCTGCTCCCAGCCCCAGCAGCTCCCGGGCCACTGGGACCCATCACTCACACAGCCAGGCACGCTGCTCCCAGCCCCAGCAGCTCCTGCAGTGGGTGACAGGGAGCACACCCAAGGGACTGTCCCCTTACACACCCAGACCAGCAGAGAGAATAAAGTTACACCACAAACCTCTTGAGGACAGCAGAACTTCATTGTGAAACCCTCTCACAACAAGGAAGAAAAAAAATGTCAGGGTTTGACACAGGTTCTGTCTGCAAACTACAAGAGAGACTTTGTAACAGCAAAGAAATCACCAGCAAAAATCTGGTAGCAGGAGCTGAAAAGCAAATAGCTGGTGTAAATTGCTGGTAATTTTACATGCACTATCATCAAAAATAGGACAAAATTCACAAGGAACTTCCTTCCCCATGACCAATACAGAGGATTTAGTTTGTCTGTATTAGATGTGCTGGAGAGGAAAAGAAATCTGTAAGAAAGTAGGTGCTGTGACTGATCAATTTGTCAAAGTCAAACCACACAGATTCTTTCAAAACCATAAAAGGATTATTCATGTCATGATCTAATGACTTTTAAGAGATGGAGAGTCCTCATACAGCCAAAGATAACATGCTGAAATTAAACACTTTTACCATTTGTTTTCTAATGGAAAAGTAGCACTAATTCCCCTTTTCTGTTTTAAGATATTCTGTTGGTTTTTGTTCAGGTAATAAATTCATCCTCCAAACTGAGTAAAAAAAGGACACTGTTCATTATTTCTCTGATTTTCTTCTGTGTTTTAATTTTTACACCAGGGAGGAGAAAAATACTTGATTTGGAGGTTTAACTTGCAACGTAAAAAGTAGAGTTGTATGTTTACAAGTCCAGCTGAAGTCAGTTTGATTCAGCCCTTGCCTGGTTTTAATTTCACACCAAGATGACTCCTGAAACTCCCTCATGTCAAACTGTGGTGTTTCTTTACATACTCTGTGCTGTCAAAGCTGCACAACAGGACTGGAAAATTCGTCACCATATAACCCACTGACTCTAGAATCAACCTGGAGAGATTCCCTGACTCCAAAGAGATTTAAGCCACAATTTCTGAACAGAAGTCTTTAACTGTGCAAGAAACTAAAGTCTGTGCTTGGACCATGATGCATGTTCTGCTGAAATTTGGTTTTGGTGGAACAGGAATAGAAATGGCTGGGAAGAAGGTCCAGTGCCTTTGCTCCGCCTGAATCAGCTGTGAGATAAAATACATCCTCTCAAGTATTTCAGCTGGAAACAGGCTGTCTGGAGCAGGAACAGCTCCTCTGTTTGTACAGCACCTGACAGTTTTTCATGTAAGTAATAAATAAAACTAAGTGGGCAGAAGCACCAAGTAGTATCACTTTTCTGTCCTATAACTGCTTGCAGAGCAGTCAGTTCATCAGTAAGCAAATGGCAATAATGAAAAAACAAGACAGCTCAGTTCTTATCTTAGTACAAAAACACTAATCCTACTGAAACCCATTAGTATTTTCTATACAACTATTCACACAAAGTGACTAACATGTATTAGGCACCTCCATTGTACACCAGAAAGGTGAGTTCTGAGAGGACTATCCAGCATTAGGATAGTAACAAGAGCAATTCTTTAAATAAGGAAGGCAATACTTAAATGATGCTTTCAGGTAGGAATTACAAAACACTAAACTTTTACAGATGGTGGGAGTGTTAAGTTGGTGGTACACATTGCAGGGAAAAATCAACCATCCTTTCTGAGCAGTTTAAAATGCAGAGGCCTTGCCTGCCCCACAGCCTTTGGCAAGGAAAAGAATTGTCCAAGGCAGTGCATTGAAGTCAAACCTCAGGGGCTCATACATACAAAAGCTGCTCACTTGCCCTGCTCAGTGCCCTGGCATTTTACAGCCATCTCCATTCAAGCATTGCTTTCCATGTACTGTCAATTTTCTTGTAGGTACTGACACAAGCAGCAAACAAGAGAGCCCCAGGCAGATTTCCCAGGTGGGGTCACAGATTACAGTAGGAATATGCCAATTTCCAGTTTTTATTATCAACAGGCAGTCACTGGACACACTAGGCGTAACTCTTAATAAAACTTTTAATATCAGACAAGAATTTTCAGGCACCAAAACAACACTTGCACCTGTATCTGGCATCCTGGTCTCTACTGGCCTTCTGTATTCCCCTCCATCAACACACTGGGGGTGGTGGTGTCTGTACAGCTGCTATATTCAAGAAACAACAAATACATTTTAAGTCTCCCCTCTCTTCACCCAGCAAACTGGACCAAAGATATGCTGCATAAATAACAGAAAACCAGGGAGAAGAGTAGAAAGTCATTTTACCCTGAAAGAATACAGGAAGGTAAGAAAGAGCCCAGTGCTCCCTGATGCATCAGTTTCCTAAAGGTACACACAAGTTGTGGAATGCTTTGGCACCTGTAGCACAAAAACTCCAGAGAATTGTCACTACTTACAGTTTACTATTTATCATACATCCCTGTGCAGCTCTTTATCCATTCCAACAGAAATCCATAAAAACAATTGTCTTAGTAGCATTAAGCACAACTCGAATAGAGGGACACCCTCCAGCTCTGGAAGTGCTGAAGCACTATCCCATAAAGCCCCTATTTCAAAGAGCAGCAGCTACATCTTGTGGAAATATTTATGATTGCAGGTTTTATCCCTAATAAATATCCATTTTTTTCCTGAAATGCTCAGCCCTTTGCTGCCCTCTTTTTATGCACAATGTACAAAGTGAGCCTGCACCACACATTGATCTATTGTAGAGCAGCAGCTTCAGCCAATCAATCAATCAATCCCCCGGAGCAGTCTGGCTCATCACACCACAGCCACGATCCAGCACCAGGGAGCAAAGCTCAGGCCTGGCCTCTGGGAGTGAACGCTGAGCCCTTGCTAATTGTAGCCTAATAGCAGCAGCAGCTCCAGCGCCAGCCTCGTGTGCTGCCCAGGGAATCTGTGGATAATTCACCCTGCAAGTGGTCAAGGCCAGGCTGGATGGGGCTCCAAGCACCCTGGTCTCATGGAAGGCATCCCTGCCCATGACCAGGGGTTGGAACGAGATGATCTTGATGTCCCTTTTAAACCATTTTATTGCAAATCTAGTGAAAATTTGTTTCCATAACTAAGACATTTCCCAAATTAGACCAAGTACAATATTTCTCATTGTTGGAACCCAGGACATTCCTTTGGCTGCCCTGGAGGATTTGAGACCCTGGCATGGAGTCAAAGACACCTCTGCCTTTGATTTTAGCCCATGGAAAAAATTACCAACTTTGTGTGAGGAGTTACAAGCCACAAGGGTTTGAGTAGAATGCTAGTGAATTTATCACAGGGTGGTAAAGTTGAATTTTGGGGCTTTTAGAATGGGGGTCCAAGAGGCAAAGATGGAGGAATCTGAGCATGTCCTGTCTTTCTCCTTCTGGTCCTCCATCTTCTGCTGTGATGGTAGCACTTTTGGATTGGTTTAGAGATGAGACAGACTGTCTAACATAGGTGATAGGTATTAGAAAATGGTTGTAAATAAAGTACACATAGTTTTTAGTATAAAACGATAACACTGCCCTGAGGGCGTTCAGTGTGCCTCAACCCAACCCACCAGACAGACCTCAGCAGGTCAGAAAGACAATGTCTTAGGTAAGAGCAAATAAACAACCTTGGGAATGAGAGCCAAGGAATCTCAACAACTTCTTTGGTCTTGAGTCCGGGAAAAAGAGACTTTCTAACACCTCTGGGTCATCTCATCAATATCGTTATTTACAGAGGAACAGCCCAAGGGCATCTTACAAGCTGAAGTTGAGGCAGGGGATAGTGAACTTTGGTTTTGTGTACTCTTCTATGGCTATTTCTTCTCCTCTTCCACCTGCCACTTCCCTAAGCTGTAAGTTAGAAAGTACAGCACAACTTCCACAAGAGCCAGGCATTTAATATCATTGCCACTGCTGTCCCCCTCTCACATTAGTGCAGGAATCACAAAGAAAACCCCACAAATCACAAACCCGAAGCATGTTTATTAATTAACTTTGATCTATAGGGAGTTCCTGCTACGTACACTGAGCAGGAGCTGCCTCACAGAGGAGTGGATTCTGGACTTGAAGACGTTGCTGCTCATTTCCCACCTGCCCAGGCATAGCGCAAGGTCAGATTTAAGGGAAGGGCTCCAAGTGCAGCTCAGCACACTCAGCAGCAACAGCCCTTCTGAGGGAGATGCACCTACAAGTCAGGGAAGTGAGGGAATAACCTCCCAAGTAATTTCAGGTAATAACAGACAGACAGCAGGACTGATCTTATCCAAGTGTCTGCTATTGCCTAGGGCTGACTTCATCATGGCCTGTGACCTGCAGCCCAAGGCTCTCAAGGTTCTCCACTATGGGCAGGGCCAGGGAGATTGACTGACCATTTTATAGCCAATAGTGTCAGACAGACTAATGACATGAAAAACCCCAGAGAAGGAGAGCAGCCATCAGTCCTGCCATTAAACCCTCTGCTTAGCCGATCTGCAAAAACAAAATCACTCCAGCTCCTCCTAATTATAAAAACCCAAACCCACAAACCAAAGCCAAAGTTAAAATTCCAAATCTTTTTACATTACTAAACACTTGACAGCATTTGTGCAGGTTCAGTTTTACTTCAATCCGGTAACTCTGGAATGACTTCACTTAAGTGAGAGAGCAGCAAGAGCAAAATGGAGATAGTGCCCATGGCAACTCTCCCCAGCAAAGCCAGGTCAGGAGTATAGAACTCTGAAGTTATTACACAGGGCACAGACTGAAGGTACACTGATTAAGAGTTTTTTCTTTGAGCAATATGTGAAAATGCTATGAAAGACATTGTTAACTGGAAGCAGCAATTTAACATAAGTTAATAGATGTTTCCTACAAAAGATACAGCCAACAATATGGAAGTGTGAATCAAGAATTTTATTTTTTCCCCACATACGTTAAAAAAGTGAATGAACACACAAGACAGCAAGTCAGAGAAAATAAACATATTTACAAGACAGTTAAGATATCAATTTTTTTCAATCTTCAAGATCAAGTCATCACAGATTTTTGTTAATTCATCATTTTCTTTAGTCTGTGGAAGAAAGAAAAGAGTGAGTTTCAGGTATGTCCAAACTATGTTAGAACCTTGTAGTGAGCTGATTGCAGTAAGTCCTGTTTGCCAGTACATGCAATTGGAAGTCCATTTACATGATAGTGGCTCATGCAAATTTAATGTAAAGGAGAGTCTACTATGCCAAAGATCACATGGCATCCTTAGGAGCCTCAGGAAATGAGAAATGAAATCCAGTATATTGTTTCTGCTTTTTCCAGAGACATTCCCATAACACATGGAGACCAACTGATCCAGGGAAACAAGGCTTTTGGGGCTCAGCCTCTGTTAGATACACCAAAACTCAGGACATGGACAACCTAGATTTTAGTCTTCACAAGAAGGACTCTGTAAAATGATGCCTTGATACTTTTACTGACATGTGAAAATTTCCAGTTTGTAGAAATTTCCATTCCTTATGGAACAATTAAACCATTTCAATAAGAACTCTTATAGTGTTACTGTATTTATGACAAGACCAAACCTAGTTCTGTGTTAAATGGTTTGTCTCATCTCTCCAGTTGCAGGCCTACTGTTTCCTCTGCTACGCAAACTTCAGCCATAAACCTGAAGACTCACAAATATGGGTTTTTTCCATAACAGGAATCTGTCAGCATTATCAACTTTTGAGTCTTCAATACTGGCAGCAACAAAAACACAGTAAAACTAAGAGCATGCACTTCCAGCAGTGACTTTTAATCTTCAGAAAGCTTATTCCTTTGAAGGCTTCCAACAAAGGATATGCCTTCACAAAACATTCTGAGACTTCGCCTATTCAATATGAAACAATACAAAGTACAAGGACTAATGGCCTGAACAACACTGAAAACTTGAGTCACATACAGTTAAATATGTGCTAACAGTTTACAAGTCATGCTCACGAACAAGCTGAGCCAGACAGTTATTCAAATTTACTCCCAGATTCTGCTCTGCACCATATGTAACTGTAATCACCACCTCCTTCAGTAACCTCCTGACACAGGAGCCCAGACTGGTTTGGAAATGAACCTTGTGCTCCAAAAAAATCTAAACATACAGACAAGTCCTGACACGACACTTATATCAGGTCTCAATGGTAAGTTCCCGAAACCTGCCAGGAGAGCAGCCATCCAAACCAGCACAGCCAGCAAGGCTCCTCCTAGCCCTGATACCAGGGAGTTCTTAGGCCAAGGCAATAGCTTGAGCAGACTCACCCATGGTGCTGTGACTGACCTTTTGTTCAAGGCTCCTCTCTAGAGACTGGATCCTCATCTGCTCCTTGCGCAGAGTGGCTTGCAGTGCTGCAGTCTCTGACTTGGCTTTGCTGCGGACCTGGGCAATTTCCTCATTGGCCCTGAAACAGGCACAACATGGTGCTTACATTCCCCTCAGACAGCACAGCAGAACTCTCAGAATCACACTAGAGCTTGTACTTGAGATTAATTACTAGATGAAGTATATTTAAGCCTGGTTTTGGCACTATTGAACCACATTCTGCAGCTACAGTGAAAACTGTGTGTGCCATTCCTGGTACCTGGCTTTTTTACATGGTACTTACTGCTGCAGCTTTTCTTCAGCATGGGCTTTCAGTGCCTGGTATCTCTGCTCCTCTTTTTTAATTCTAGCCAAGTAATCTTCTGCACATTTCTTCAGAACTTCTTCATTCTGACCCAAAACCCAAAGAAGTTCAGTTAGTTGTTTAAGCTAGTAGAGGAAGGGGTTTCCCCACTTGACAATGGGGTTATTTGACTACACCTGAGGGGCAGTATTTGCTCACTGCAGTTCCAGAAACAACTATGAAATCCCACATGCCTATATGGACTAAACTGCTTCCTTTCAACTATCTTAACCTTGCAAACATTTATTCATCATATTTGCCCCCAACAAATTATTCAGTAGCAAACTCTAGTAAAGAAGGCCACTAAAACAACAGTCACTGATGGGTTTTGATTGGTTTGCTCCAATTTTTTTAAAATCAGCTTTGTATTAAGTTACAATTGCCACAAGAATAGCTAGAAATCCAACTTCACCAAAGAACCCACAGAAAGATTCAGGCTTTGGACCATGATGTAAAGAAACCCAACACTAACAGCAAGAACATTACCCTGGTAACTCCATAGCTCCCACTATGAACATATTTTATTAGCCATTGTAGGAAGCTGAAACTGTTTGAAACAATTGCTAAGACTCTACTAATTGCAGGTCTTGAATTTAGTAATTGTGTTTCCAAGCAATGTTTATCTCTGTGCTAAGGAAAGGGCTTCTGAACTTAGAGTGGAGAGGGAAGGGACACAAGATGAAGGAAGCCTGACATGTTAGCAAAGAAGAAACTGAAGTTTTAACAGACACTATACCTGTTTCTAAAACCTAGACTAGCATGACACTTCTAAGGGACTAGTTTCTGAGTTTTTTAGTAAACAGGGACATTAAGATAATTGAACGAAAAAAATCTGAAGGCACTTTTTAAAGCACCAACTGAATCAATTTTCATGCATTTCATGGAGTAAGAAACCATAGCTTACACTCCTTACCTTCTTTCCTCCAGCCTCTGAAGAAGCTGCAGAACAAAGCCTTGACTTTAGCTTTAGAAAAAAGCCACAAGCATCTTAGTAGGGAGCACCTAATAACCTATTATTCTGACTTGTAATTGCACATCCTCTCCAGCATCCATTCAATATGGTGTAGGGAAAACAAGCTGCTCTTATGCAGCAGCTGCCACATGAGAGTCTTTATGATTAGCAAAAGAGATGTGCTGCAGCAAGAAAACAGCTCACTTCTGTTTGAAGAAACTTTGCCTTCTAAGATATTATCTTACTTTAAGTCAGTCACTAAATACAACAAATTAGTTTTTTAATAATCTTTAAATAAACAACTTAGCACCTGGTTTTACAGGTAGTCCTTATACTACCTAATTAATGGCTGCTCTAGAAATTACACCATTTCCTCTCCCAAAATAAATGAGATTTAGTGAAGGGTATTATTTGCATTAAATCATCTTACTTTGTGGTAACCCTCTAACACCTCTTTCTGTTTCTCAAGTCGTTTGAAGATTTCAGAGAAGGACTTCTCCATAGAGTTCAGATCTGAAATAGCTTGCTGCTTCTCTTCCATCAGCTTCTGTATTTCTTTCCTTGAGGCTTCCTTCTGCTTCTGAGCATCCTCTAGAGAGTGGAGTTAACCCATGATAGTTATTGCTTTAGCATAAAACCAGTTCCATAGTACAGACAATAACCACCACACCTTCAATTCTTCCCCTTAGGAAGGTTTCATAAAATAGCCTCTCACCTGTAAGGACACCCCGTCTGTGCTCTTAAGAAGTCTTTGTATCTTTGTTACACATTACCTCACACCAAACTTAAAGCCATTCAACACCATGACCATGTGCTTGCCAAAAGCATTTTTTTTCCTGCTCCACTAGAGTTTACTGTTACAGGAGCCTTGAATGTTGTGATAGAAGCAAGAATCCAAAAATATTTTTCATTAAACATGCACAACAGCTGGAAGATCTGGAGGAGACTGGGATAACAAGTCAGACTAGCACAGCAAACTTTCAGAAGAGGTTTGGGTTAGTACACCCAAGTTATGTTTCCCATTGCCTTAGAGGAGCACAGAAAAGCTGGCTCAGATGTGCCTAATTCAGCTTTGAGCTAAGAAAGTGAACTATACAAGAGCTTCACTGGATGTCTTTCCTAGTTTTGAAGCCACAAACTTGACTAAAGCAAAAGGCCAAATCCTCCAGCAACAACTTCTAGTGATACCTTGCCACTTAAATGATGCCAGAGAATGAACAATTAAACACAGAGTGCTGACAACTGGATCTGCCAGTTTTAAAAGACCAACAGCTCCAGTGAAGATTAAGAAAAAGTTGTGTTCATGCCTGATTCAAAAAGTCATCATTACCTATCAAGTGATATCATGTCTATGAATATGCATAAAATTGTGAGTCTATCTTGTCTTAAACCTTACATCCCAGCCCCAAACACACTCCAAGTCTAAATATGGAACTTACCCATAATTTGTGTTATTGTCTGTTCAAATTCAGCAACTATTTTTCTAAAAACCATGAAAAAGAAAAGTTGAACATACATTAGAAAAAGCATCTGGAATAACTAAGTAGATATAAAAGTCAGGACAGATTCATACCCCATTTCTTTGTACTCCGTATGAAGCTTATTATACTTCTGATTCCATTTCTCAATCTCCAGCTCTTTCTCTTGAACCTTTGAGGGTGAAAAGGTAAGCCTTTACTTTTTGCACAACAAGAGATAAAAGATTTAATACTAAAAACAGTCTGAAGGGCAACTTGAAATTAATACAGAGAGAGAAATGAGTTCTAATTTCTAAACAGAATCAAAATTGTTTAATTACAAACTTGACTCAAATAAAATTTAGATTAATACATAGATTTTGCATATATGATTCCCAGCACATTGCTAGTATCTTGTTAAGTGGCAAGATCAGAGTCAACTCAGCTATAACCTCTGAGAGAACACAATGGACCAAGGAACATTCTGGCAAGTGACACACATTTCCCTCTTATTTACAGGGCAGACAAAAAAAAGCACTTCATAAACCTGCTAATATTAACATATGAGAGAACAAATACCAGAAGGTAGTTCAAGATCAAAATGCTGTTTGCAGTAACTTTTACTCAACACTAAATTAGGGGAAGTGGAAAGGGGGAGGATTAAAAGATGCCTCAATTCATTTGAGAATAATGATAGCTAAACTAAAGCAGAGGTCACAGTAACAGAATTAAGCAGCACAAATACTCTTTGCTAAACACTTTGTGCAAGTTCCATAACAAGTTAAGAGCTGTAACCACAGAGCTGACTGCACTGTGGGAGGCCTTCAAAGACAAGAGGCTCAAAATACATAAAATAACCTGGAATTTAAAAAAAAAATAAAAGAGAAAGTAGAAGCACATGATTATTGCTAGTTTGCTGGTTTTGTCACAAAACTACACAGTAAACTGTAGTACACTGATTTTTCAGTATTTTGGAGGAATCGAATTTTAAATATATTGCAATATTTCAGGTGACAGGAAGCAGGATACTAGCAAAAATAGAACGTACTATTAAGACAAGTAGTGATAGCTAAGCTAGGAAAAAATATTACAAAAGCAAAGTGAAAGTGGAAACAAATTGGAAACTGGCACTTGCAAGCTCAAAACGGGTTCAGTAGAATCCAAAAAAGCAGGCTTCCCTAAGTGCTCTATTTGCTGAGAAGGAAAACAGGTTTTCACTTTCCTCCTATTCCTGAGCTGTTTCACAGATAGGAAAAAAAAATAAAATTTAGCCTGTCTTCCTTTCAGGTTGATATTGTAATTCCAGGCATTTTTATTTAAGTGACACAGCTGGAGTCATCCAGTCACACCTACAACAGTGTTTGCAGGTTTAAAGTAGCTCTTTCCAACATGAAAGAGCAGCATTTTAATGATATTACAAGTTTAACTCCCCGCTATTATATAGGTTCTTAGTTTTAGATCAATGCAATAAAAGCTGTCCCCTGCCAAAGCTACATTTATTTTCTTGTACTAGACAATATGCTGAGTGAAGGTCACCTCCTAAATGACACAAAGTAAAAGTCATTCCTACAAAAGCCACTATTTCTGCGCTCTAAAACAAAAGAAGAACTTAAGCAGCAAATAATCACAGGTCATCTTTGTTTGGTGCCCCTAATGCCACCGCGTACAGTACAGCAGTCAGGAATTTTGGAAGCTCCATCTTTTGCTGAAGTGATACAAGTAGCTTTAAGGATATTTATACTTAAATGCTCCTCTTACATTATTTAGTGTTTGTAAGGTAACATATCTCAGAAGTCATAATGAATCAAGTACTCCAGTTGTTGAAGTAAGTGGATATGTAAGTCTTCTTGCATCAGTCAGAAGATGGGCTTTTAAAGGCAATTTCTGCAATTACAGAACAGGCTTAAAATCTTACCAACTACTTCTTCCCTCCTTCACTAATGTTTTTATCCTCTGGAGTGAGCTCCAGACCTCACCTTCACTTTCTCAGCTGGACATGCTCTTATGCATTCAGGTCCCACAAGAAAAGAACTGATCATAGCACTGAACTGGCACTACAGCTTTATCTTTTCTTAGGGAAGTTACATAAGTCACTCTCTTCCACTGGCATGAAAACATATTCCTGCTTGTTGAGTAAAAAGTACCCAGATCACTGATATTAAGCCTAACTATCCCATCTGATAACAGGTGCCTTCTAATAGTGACCAGATACAAGGCAGAACCTGACTAACAATGAAGTTTGTCCTATGTCCCTAAGTGTTAGCTCTAAAAAGTTGTATACCTACAGCACCCATCAAGTCCACAGCAAGCTTTTCAGAATGAGATACTTATGTCAAGTATGATGAGAAACACTATCCCAGATAATCCAAACAAAAGAACCTTCCAAGGCTATGCCAAGTTCTCCTTTGGAAGGGCCACCATACCTCTCTCTTCACCAGTTCAACAGCTGCATCCATGTCTTTTTGGCTATATTTTAGCACATCTATAATAGCATCCACTGCAGTGTTTGTGGAAGTAGCAAAAGGGACTGGAGGAACATCACTACTCAGGGAGTCTGGAATTAGGGGATCAGCCTGTAAAGAAAAGAAAAATGCAAAGTTTAAACAGATTCTTACTGTCATACCACTGATAAGGTGCATGCATGTTATTTGAAGTCAGTGTATCTCACTTAAACACACCAGATACCTGCACAACTTTGTTAGCATAAAACTTTCTTACCTTGAAGCTGACCACTTAGCTCTAAGAAATACCTAAGAGGTAGAACCAAAACCGCTATCCACCAAATACATCTATCAGAAGCAAAGCAGATGACATCATGCAGTTCCTCACAAGCAAGAGATCATTTCAGGATGAGCTGCTGCAGGCAGATCTGTTCAAACTGTAAACCATAGCTGCAAGAGCATCCAGCTTAACCTAAGTGCTTTTCATACCACCAACGCAATTACAAAATATAGCTTGCCTTTTGAAGCTTGACTTGCATTTAAAAAGATTGCTTGACTAGAGCATTCTTAAAAACAGCTCAAATTCCCTTAGACTATGTGAAAGGCATCAGCTTCCACAAAAAAATACTTTTAATACTTAAGAAAATGTTCATCACATTGTTCAACTTCAATATAAATGGGTATCCAACCTGATTTAAAACAACCATTTAAGTAAACATTTATCAGATTCTGCAATCCCTAAAATACCTGCCTAAGTCTTAAATTCAGAACCTAGTCTATCCCCTTCCTAAACTATCAACATCAAGCCTGATAGCATTCCAGACACCCTTACAGAAGTTGTAAAAGTCCCCAGAAGATCTAGTCCTTTTGGTTTTTCTTCACTCTCAAGACTCACTAGAGGCTTTCCAGCTTCCTCAGGCACTGCACTTAAATCAACAACAGGCCTAAAAATGAACAAACATAACACCATTAAATTCAAGTGCTGTCTTTCTTTGCAAAGCTCCTGTACCAGCAGCAGTCAGTCCAGAGGCTGGGCAGTGATTGTCTCCCTGTACCCAGCACTGGTGAAGCCACACATTGAATCCTGTGTTCACTTTCAGGCCTCTCACTATAAGGTCAAGAGGTGCTGGAGCATGTCCAGAGGAGGGCACAGAGCTGGGGAAGGGTCTGGAGCACAAATCTGATGAGGGGCAACTGACAGGGCTCAGCCTGGAGAAAAGGAGGCTCAGGGGAACCTTCTCACTCTCTACAACCTGAGGGGAGTTTGTAGTGACATGACGGTCAGTCTCCCAAGGAACAAGTCTGGATGAAAGAAACAGCCTCAAATTGCACCAGGGGAGGTTTAGATGGGATATTAGGGGAAATTCTTCACTGAAAGGGTGGTCAAGCATTGGAACAGGCAAGTCACCAGACCTGCAGTTATTTAAAAGATGTGTGTATGTTGCACTTGGGGACATGGCTCAGTGGGGAACTTCGCAATGCTGGGTTAACTGTTGGACTTGACAATCTGAAAAATCTTTTCCAAGCTAAACAACTCTGATTTTATGTAAAGTCAATACCTACCCAGGCTGAGATGAAGCTGTGATGATACTCTCATTTAATTCAATAGTACCATAAACTGGTTTTCTTGGACTGTCTCTCAACAGAGGGTCAAACTTCAAATACAGTGACTGTTTCCTCAAGGCTGATTCTTTGAACTGAAGGGGGGAAAGAGGCATAAACTGACAGATCTGCTTCAGAGCTCAACACACACATCCCATCCACACACAAATAATCCTCTGAAGAGTGGGTGAGCCTATTCTTCAGTGGCTAGAGCACTGTTCTCAGGAGGAAAATTACATAAGAGAACTCCATGCCCACATGCTTAAGTCCTTATGTAATATGAAGAGAGCTCAATCTGCTCACAGACTGAATCAAAAGAGCAAACATTAATGAATTATTCCCAACCAGAAGACACAGGGAAATAGTATTATAAGCTGAAAAAACAGTGTATGCCATTTTCTCTTCACTTATAAAATCATATGGACAAACACAGCATGACTAAAACAATTTCAATTCAGTGCATTCACTGCTCAGATATTCTCCTGCTTGGGTCCAGAATAATAGTAAGAATAACTAAACTAATTAAAACATGACAAGCCTCACTTAGAGACAGATTTTCTGAAACTGGCTGTAAAGCAAAAGAGCTTAGAAAAACTTTCTAAAACAATGATCCTGCACTTTTAAAGCATCATCTTCTAGCAGTTTGGGCCAGAAGTGAAACATCATTCACCTCAGTTTCAGTGCTATTAAAGAAAAATAACACCTCAGCACACTGACAGCCAGAGACCTTTGATTTTTAGTTAAATTGCTTATAACTACATTTCCTTGCACCATCACCCCTTCCCCAGCCTTGTCATCACATTCCTTTGGAATACCTGACAATTTCTGTGGGCAATTCAAAGTGAAGTTAATTCATTAAAACATTTAAGGCTTGACACTTTCATCTTTGCTTTCCTCACCACACTGACAGGAAGGTAAACAAAATATTTAACATCATACTTACTGATGAAGACCCAAACTGTTCCAGATAGTCTATGCCCATTCCAAAAACTGGAAAATGAAGAAACAATGCAATGAAGATGCAATACTGCCAAATTGTTCTACCACAGACAGAAACAAACACATGTGCATAAAACAAATAAATCCCTGCTCTCAGTCTCAACTTCCAGCTCTTCATTGGTTAAAATGTCTTTCTAGCCAGACCTGAAAAAAGCAAAGATCTCCTAGCTATGCAAACTTAAAACTTCCATTTGTTCCCAAGTACTTGTAGGAACACATAGGGTTTAACACACAGTTGAAGGACTGTTGTTCTATGGCTAAAGCCACAGCTCCGATATTCTGTTACACACAAGGCCCCATGAAAGAGCAAGATTGCCAATCTCACCACTAAAATTAGCACACAGCTCATATTTGAAGGATAAATTATAACCATTTCCCAAATCAGTGATTCCACTCCAGTGTGAAGGTTAAATGACAGACTGCACTGCAGCCAAACCATTTGCTCATCCTTCCACACAACGCTCCTACCAGGAATAGCCCTTCCAAGGAGTTAAATCACAGCCATGTAAGGAAGCTCTCAAGACAAGCATCCTTGTCAGGAAGATCACTCAGCACTACTGGTTTCATATTATGGTGTAAGGCCTGCAGTAACCTACAAGTCTCACAAACACAGGTGTACAGCTCTCAAGCTCTCAGTTTACAAAGCCCTTAACACCAGAAATTATTTTAAGGGAGCAATTTTTCAGCCCAGAAACTGCCATTGATAAAAAGACAGCTTTTGTACCAGCCTAAAATCAATCCCCACAGACCACTGAATTCTAATAGCCAGCTTTCTCGACTTAGCTTAAACCAGAGGAAGTTCGAAATAGGCTTAGATACATTTCCCAGCACTGCTAGTCTTTGTGGGGTCTGGAGTCCTTTCAGAAGGGCAAAATGAGAGAAAAAACTATCCATAATAGAACTTAGGTAGAAAATTATCTATACACTCAAACAATACATTTTCAGTCTGTCTAAAAGAAACGCCCTTACCTTCTGATGATGGTCTGAAGAGCTCTTCAGGTTCAGCACCAGCTGTCTCATCTGCTGTGCCTTCAATTCCAGGGGAACTAGGTTTAATTTCTTCTGCAGAGATTGACTTTTTTCCACTGTCAGTAGAGACCAAATTATCTTGAGAGGAAGCAACCTTAGCTGGAGATCTTTTAGATGGGCTCATTTGCTTCTCCTGGTAAGAAAAACAAAATCCTTATAATTGTTAAAATAATTATTTTTAAATGCAATGAGAACTATTTTAATGATCAAATTGGTTTGTCATAAACTAACTGGGTAGCCAGTATAATAAAACAAAAATTCACAGGCATAAAAATTAAACTACCAACAGTGAGCACAGCTCAGAAGCCACTTTTCTAGAAGCCACACCTTTATGTTTGTCCTTACATGCAATTGCTGATCAAAAAAGATACTAAATACCAAGGCACCAATTTGGCTGTCTCTGATGTTACCTTCAAAACACAGGTCTGCACAGCTGACATTCCTTCTAGAGCTGCTAAAGATGCAAAAACCCACTAATTCTTAGACAAAATATCAGAAATAGGTTTCACAAGATTAAGTTTTAAGCCAGAGAACTCTGTTTCATGGAACAACTTTGTAAGATCTGTCTGTCTTTCCTATACCTTACCACTTCTCTTTTTCCTGGAAATTCAGTTTCTGCTTGACCTCCTGGCTTCTCGTCTTGAACTTTTAGCACATCTTGTACCACACTCTGCTCAACAATTTCCCTAAAGAAAACAAACAAACAAAATAAAAAATATCAGTATTTACATCACACAGTTCAAATTCTGTATTATCAGATGAACTGAACAAAGGCAGCTTCTTTGAGAGATTCTACTGCAACAGCACAGGAAACTTTAAAGATGGTGGGGATGTAAATTTACTGTCTTGCCTGGTGACAACTTAGGTGACAGAAAGCTCTCCCACCATGAGAAGTAATGTCTCCTGGGAAGCAGAAAGTAACAGCAGCATCATTTATTTCTATTCACTTAACACTGCTCTCTTATTTTTATTTTCATTTGTTAGGCTCTTTGCTTTTTTTAAGTTAAAGATAGGCTCTTTGTTTAATTAAGAACAGAATTACAAGCACCCTGCTCCCCTCTCCATGGCAAAGTTGTGATTATTGGTTTGAACTTCATTAGGGAAGTCCAATGCTCCACTGGTGCTGTCAGCAGTAAGTAAACTTTTCACCTTGGTAAACACTAACTGATCACGTTACACAGGGAGCAAGAGTGCAAACACTTCTGTCAAATGAACAATTTGTGCCAGTCTAGTTCTGGCAAGCACCTGACTGTCTATAGCAACATTAATAACTAGACTTTCTAGGAAAGGTAACAACATATTCCATCACCAAGTAAGAAGGCTGTGTGCTGCCAAGAAAAATGCAGCTTCAGAGCCAGGTCTTTTTACTAGAGATAGCATTTAGATACAAAGAACATGCAAGGAAGAAACAGCAGAGTTCAGCAGAGAACAAAACTGCCTGATCCCTTCCCATGCTGCACCACGCACAGCACTGCTGCTTACTTCCCTGTTTTATTTAAAGACAGTAGCAGTCTGATTCTCCACACTTTAATCTTGGAGAAGTGGGGAAAGCACTTCTTGAACAATGCTCTTTCCACCTAAGCCTGTTCTCTCCCATTCTCCAGACTTAAGAACACCTTTTGCCTAAAGATAGTCATCTCAGGAGTTCCCTTCCCCAGTTATGATCTTCCCTGTTGCAACATTAATTGTGTTACAGATTACAACAGACTGTGCCAGCCTGGGAGGGACACTGTCTAAGAAGCAGGAATGGACTCATTTTAGATACTATCTAACTTTGCTCACATGAATTCAAGGTGCTCCTGCATTCAGCCACAGATTCACTTACAGATTTTTGGGTTCTTCTTTCTCAGGAGTCTCACAGGTACTTGGCCTGTTATCCTGCTCCACTGGAAGAGGTTCCCTTCTTGGTGAGGCACTCTCCTGTTCCTCCGGCAGGCGAACTTTCTGAGGGCTGGGTTTAGAACGCTTGGGTGAGGTGGAAATTTTAGAGCCTCCTCCAAATGGATTAAAGTTTGGATCATCAAGCTTGTCCCAGTCAAACTGATAAGATGCTTTAGGAACAGGGATTTCATCCTCCACATTACTTTTATTTTGCTCTTCAATGTTATCTGGTTTTGTTTTGGTAATAGGAATTTTTTTGGAAGGTGGCTTAATTCCAGGTCTTTTACCTAGTTTCTTAGGAGGTGGTTTTCTAGCAGTGGCATTATCAAAGTCAAATTCCAGTTTTACTGGTCCAGCCTTGGTGACATCAGGATTTTCTGCAGGTTTCTCTTTGGAGACACTCAGCTCTTCATCAGGCTTTGATACTTGTGCAGAGGCTTGTTCTGCTACTGAAACATTCTGAAGTTTTGATTCCCCAGTTTTAAGAGAGTTGCTCACATCAGAACTACTGGGCCCTAAGCTGCCAGGTGACTGCACAGCAGGTGTAGGTATCTCTGCTAATACCACTGAATTATCAGCTTGGCTTGCATCTGTGGAAGCAGACTTCACACCCTGCTCAGAGTCACCAACTACTTGCTTAGGTGACACCTTGGATTTGTTAGACTCCAGCTCACTCAGTGCAGATTCTTTTTCAGAGATGAGAGCTTTGTCTTCACTTAAACACTCTGTACTTGCTGTGGTTGAAGCAAAAGGAGCTGCATCATCCCACAGAAGAGAATCATTACTTTTTTCAATGGTTTTCTCAGGGCTGTTGGATACTTTTACAGGAGACTTTTGCAGATTTCCAGGAGAATGAGGCAACTGTACTGAACCTTGAAAAGGATTGATGTCGTTTAAGTTATCAAAATCAAGACTGTAGGAACCTCGACTCTTCACTGGCATCTCATCATCTGGGTAAGCAGCCACGCTGACCTTCTCTGGCATTTGTGTATTGCTTGTTTCAGCTTCAGGCTTTTGTTGACATGTGCTGCATTAAAAAAAAAAAGACAGTTACTTTGCAGGCATAGTTTGAAATTAGAAAAATTTGCACAAGTAGATTTGCATGGTCAGAGTAATCAGTTTGGTTTTTGGGTTTTTTTTGTGGTTTTTTTTTTTTTTTTTTTTTTGCAATATGACAGCTGACAGCAAAATAAAACAGCAAAAATTCAGTTGTCACCTAAACATCCAAGGCTTAAGAGCTCTGGTACTTATGAAGCATAGGGAGATCAACCCCTGAAGTTAACCAGGGCTCTTAAGCTACCTGCTCTACAGAGCCTTGATTCCTTATGCCAGTCATCCCTGGACACTGCTGTACTCAGCACAGCATTTGGACATTGCCATTTGGACACTGCCCTTTCACTAGGCAGTGAAACACTCACTGCTTAGGAGGAGTTATTGACAGTCAGCAGCTCAAACACAAACACAACTTGTGGTACCATCTTCATGCAGATTCATCTGAGTCATGACAGACTCAAGTCTGGGACCAAACAAAGTCATGATTCAGGTCCTCCCACACTAGTCATTACTCTGTCTGGACATTCTGGGAAGTATTTCCCCCCCGAAAACATGCACCACCATTTGATTTTGGAGGACCTACATACAAAACCAGACCCTGAACTTCAGGCACTCTAAATTCTGTACAACAGCAGATGTGAAGAGCAGAGCAATACACAAGAAAACACTTCTCCAGTAAGAGACCATGCAAGATTTTCTAGTGCAAGATACAGGTTAAAGTGTTTATGTACTCACTATTGCTAAATATTCTACCAGTTACTGCTGCCCACTTTATTTCCCCAAACTCCACACAACTTCTGAAAGCTTAGCCTCAGACTACAGAGAGTTAAGCCATTACTTCCTGAAAGAGGATTTCCTCCCATTGTTTTGTCCCTCCATAAAGTTACTATTTTTATATGCCATCCTTATCTGCTGCAGAACAGAACATGATTAAAAGGCACTCACTAGAAACTCCACTTTGCTAAACTCGAAAGCAGAGGCGGGAGATAAGAGCTGAAGAAGTTGTTCTCACCCAGTTTGAGCACCTCTTCCCGGCAATAGCTCAGCCCCAGGCTGCGACTACTCAGGTCCCTCCCACTTTCCTTCAGCGTTTAACCTAATAAATGCCAGGCAGGAGCGAGACACCTGCTCGGAGCGTCAGTCGCTTGTGACCAGTCCAAAGTGACCCCGTTCAGCAACACGGAGCCTTTTCACCGATTTGTTACAAACAAATCCCCACATTTTAAAACTAGACACGTTCAGCACAAGCAGTGCATTCATACAATCGTGCCCTAACTAAAACAATTCAGTGCTGATCTTTTAAACTCACTTGAACTTCATAAGTACTAAGTCTTTGCTTATTTGTGCAAGCAATGAATTTGGGGCATAAATACCATAGCATTATTTAGTTGTGGTGATTAGTTCAGAAATAGCCTTCTGAACTAGACTGTACATGGAAATAAACAGTTGAAGCAAACACACTTAAACATTAAAGTGTTGCCACCTTTTTGCCTTTCTCCCCCTTCCAACAACAAAAACAGGGATCAAACAAAAGTGCTGGGTAGTTAAAAACAAATAAAACGGTGTATTTGCTTGGAGAAGGCAAAATTAAGACCTGAAACTTCTTGCTGGTGAGAATTACACGTGTATACTAGTTTAAAGGGGGGCTAAAAGGCAGTAACAAAATTTGCATTTAATATTGTCATGACACCCCCAAATTGAAACATTACAGATTTTATGCTCTTCTACAAACAGCTACTATGAGCCACTTTGAGACTCAGGCTGCTAGACTATAAAGGCACATAAACATGTTTACACTTGTGACTGATGGTATATTCACTTTGTGCTGCTAGATTAAAGAAAATCTTAATATCCCCTGGCTCAAGGTGTCAAATCAATCTAACCCTTCAGAAGATTTATCTCTTTAGATTTTAGTCCTCAAGATACAACAGTACTTCACATACAAGATAAGATATTTTAAGGCTTAGCTTCAGAATAGTTCCATTCTCACACAGAAACCTTACATCAAGTAGAGAATACAAAACTGTTTCTTACAGTATCTCTTCTCAAGCTATTTATCCATACCATTAGTTACCTTAATGAAATCAGTTACAGAGGAGTTAGGAATAAAGTTCAATAATTAATATTACACTCAAGATAAAATTTTCTTAAAAGTAATGACAGTTATCTTTGGAAAAGTTCATGCATTTGCCAATATTAATTTTGCTCCTCTTGCATAGTTTACATCTTGTTATAGAATATTATACTTTAACTATACAGGATTACATTAGGGAAAGTTAACTCGAGCATGCCCCGTAAGGGTAACACACTACTCACTCAGCATCAGAGGGTGCAAATAAAACATCATCTGCCGCATCTTCACGGCAGTCGTCAAGTGCAAAAGCAGTCTGAAGTTTGTCTGTCATAGCAGGACTCAGGATTTTTCTAGTGTGAGGATCTCTTTGAGGAGTTTGAAAGGTTACCTTTAAGAAAGGGGTGGGGGGGGAAAGAAAAAGGAAAAACATGAGCGCAGTACTTCTCAAGTACCAAACAGCACATGCATTCAGTGGCAACTATCATAGAAGGAGAAAGAATAGAAATAATACAGAACCAGAAGTTTACCTTCATCGCTTTTCCCCCACTTTTTGGCGGCAAGTTTTCTTTCTGGGACAGGCGGAGAATAGAAGGTCTCCCTGTGGGTTCCGGTGGCGCAAAGAAAAAGTCGCAGTCTTCCGCTGCTAAATCATCCTTAAGGCTTCCTCCATTTTCTCCATTTTCTGTATTTAAAATCTGCAGACTCATTCTAGAACATCAACACACACAGCAGCGCAGCATGAATGAGAGGGTGTGGTCAGCCAGATGCACTTTGAGATAATGGAAGAAGTTGGCAGCCTGGCACTGGCTAGCCAGGACTAACAGCTTCAAAGGGAAAGTTGGAAGCATGGAAAGGCTTCACAGGGAAAGGTCTATCTCAGGAGACTCTGAAGGATCTGAAAGCAGCAGTGCACAGCCCCTCTGCTTTTCGTAGGGGCTTGAGAAACTAATTGTGCCTTCCCCAGCTCACACTCTAGCCTGCCTGTCCTCTACAGGCAGCTGACACCTGCAGCGTTTCCTCCCTCCCAGCCCCTTCAGCAGTGGCCTTCAGCCGTGTCTCCCGGAACAGGGCACCCGGCTGAGCAACACAACTGCTCCTGCAAGGGCCACATGAGACAGATGACAGTCACCTGTTCACTCCCACGGCCTCATGACTACATTGCACACCAGCTAACAGCAGAAACGAATGTGGTTAGTTAGGGTGTGTTTGGGATCAGAGTCCTGGATCAAATCAGCCTTTTCCTGCACTGTCTGAGCATATGCTGCTCTTGTAAAGCACAGAGTACTTAGGAATCCTTTGTAGAAGAGACATTATTGGTATGCAAATGATAAAAGTCAACATTAGAAAGGTATTTCTGAAATATTCTTCTTACACTGGACATGCACAAGCTTTAGTAGATTGTTAAATACTGATCTACCTGTATTAGTGTGAAGGACTTGACACTAAAGCCTGGGCTGCTACCAAGAGTAAGGATGAAAATAACTTAGAGAAAAAGCACATTTAAAACACACCAGGCAAGACACTATGTAGTTCAAGACACTTGAACTCTACCTGCTTTTTATTCCCATTGGAGCCATTGCTGTTTTAAAGGTTTAACAATAACACTCAGGGATGCGCAGCTGCTTTTGAAAAAAGAGCTAGACAGAAGGCAAGGAAGATCTAAACATAAGCACTGTCCATGAAGGATGACACCTGAGAAGTGCAGTTATTCATCTGGAAAACTGCTATCAAAGCAATTTATTTCATATGAGCTGATGTATTATCTTTTGTCACCTGTGCAAGATAGCCAGTATCAAGTGGAAGAGACCCTGGGTTTCTGCAATGTGTAACCATTCTAAGGGATCTCAAATGCTTGATTTGACCAAACATGTCATCCGTAGCCCCTTTTTCCATCATATATTCAGGATTAATCTATACGTACATTTGTGTTAAGTGTCAAAGTGGTAACAAGAACACTTGGACTGAAAATTTTAAGTCATGTTTTCAATCTCCATACCCCTCTGTATTTAAATTTCTGTACAGAAGCCTCCAAAGATTTCTGCGCATTAATGTAGGCATTAGTCCTTATGGGAAAATTTGCTTCCTACTCTCCACAGAACTCAGCTGCTTTGTCTGCAAGCCTGACAGCAGCACTTTCAATGAGCAATGGAATGCAAACAATAGCTGCAGAAGCAAAGGCACGCAAAGCACGCCAGTATTAGCTATTCCTTCATTCCTTCTTTATTCATCATATTGATGCTTCAGTTCCGTTTAGTTTTTGGATTAAGTATTTTTACATTAACTACTTGTAGAACTTGAAGTGAACTTCATTGCTTTCGTTATTCCAACCTAAAATTGAGACAACAGATGAAGCAAATCTTCACAAACTGTATTTTTTACTGTAATTACTTTAGAAGCAAGCCTAGGATGTGGTAAAGTTGTCAACACCTTCCAAAACAAGCTCCATAAACAGGGGAGGTTTGTTTGGAGACTTTTTCAGCTTTGTCATTGAGCTACTTGTGCACCATTGCTAAAACATAAATTGACACCATATACATATACCACTTTAAATATTAAGTCTAAAAATCAAATTTCTTTCTAGGATTAAAAGACTAAAAGTAATTAATAATTTTACTTTAAAAGTTTGCAGTCAAATTTTGATCCAAATAATATTTCACAAGTTCATTAGTTAGCAGCTGTGATAAAGTGAAAGGGTGGCCTTACTGATATCTTTGTTTGAAGTAATCAGCGTCCAAGGCACAGAACTATTATGAAAAGCAGAAAGTTTTCCCACTATTGCAAAACAGAGCTCAAGGCCAGGCTGCATGGGGCTGGGAGCAGCCTGGTCTATTGGAAAGCATCCATGTCCCTTTGAGGGAGGTTGGATCTAGATGATATTCAAGGTCCCTTTCAACCCAAACTTTTCCATGGATCTATCAAAGTTCACAAAAATGGAAATGCTCCTCATTTTAGAAGGATATTGTTGTGGGCACATGCAGGAACCTGCCATTCTACAGTTAAGAATTGACATGAACTTAGTGACATGACATCAGGTAATTAATCCTCAGTTAACCATCATTTGTAAAGTGCTTCAGCCTAACCTGTTGTTTAACAAATTCCAGGACACAATATCCAAAACACCAACGTGGTCTCAAATGCCTGAAAAGCCACTGAACATGCAGGGCAGAGATGGAATTTTTCTACTTAATTATCCTTCTGAACTCCTCCAGCAGCCGATGTGCAAAGCACTCGCTGAAGGCAAAGCAAATTGGTACTTAGCAAAAGGCAAAGCAAATGTGCTGTGAATATTTCCACACAAACTGACACATAGCTGACTGCTGTATATATATGTATTTATTTCAGTGCAAATATCTCACTTCAGAACAAACAAACACTCTCCTGAGAAGCAACTCTCATAATCACCTTCTCCTGACTGCAGGGGAGGAGCAGCAGGTCCATCCCTGCCCATCACGGCACCAAGACATGTTTTAAATCAAAACAACAAACTCAAAAAAAAAAACCCCAAAAACCCAGACCCAACCCTGCCTCGGTCCCTCTTTATTCCTGACTCAACCCGGGCTCCCCATCAATCCTGCAAACACACAGAGATGCTCCCAAAATCCTCACCTCGCCCCCCACTTCAGTGGGGCAGAGCACCTGAGCTCCACCCATTACCCCCAAGTTCCTGACTTCATCCTTAAATTGACAGAAATAACCCTCAAATATCTTAATCTGAAGCTCTCAGAGCTGCCCCAGACACCCCTAGAAAAGGGGATAGCCCCGGTCCCACAGCACTCAAGCGTGAATTTCACAAAGGAGTCGCTAAACTCCCCAAACACCTCAAGCTCACTGAGGGGCCCTCAGCCAGGCCCCCAAAAATTCGAACCATCCCAACATCAGAGGGGTCACCAAGCCTTCCTCCAAACTCACAGAACAACCCCGGCACTGCAGGGTCACAGAAAGGCCCCTGAACCCTCCCCCAACGCCAAGCTCCCAAAGGGGCCCCACAGCTCACCCCTATAACACCCCAAGCTCCCAGAGCGGTCCCCGAGCCCTCCAATCTCACAAAGAAGTCCCGACACAGCCCCTCCCAGCTCCAAAGCGCTTACAGAGCCCGAACTTCCCCGGGCCTGTCCCTCCCCCTCCCTCACAGAGGGCTCACCGAGACTGCAGCGCCCAATCTCACAAAGGGAAGCCCAAACACTTCGCCCCAGCCTCACACCACCTCACAGCGGGGTCCCCAAGCTCCCCGTACCTGCCGGCAGATCCCGGGACGAGCCCTGAGGACGCCCAGCTGAGAGAACACGCAATACCAACTGCAGCCCCTCCGCCGCCGCCTCACGATTTCAAACCCAACGGAAGCCCCGGCCCGCCAATGAGGGAGCGGCGTTGGGGGCGCGCCCGCCAATCAGAAGAGCGTCCTGCGGGAGGGGGCGGGGCCAGCGCCACGCGTGACCGTTGCGTCCCCCCGAGTCCGAGCCCGCCCCCGCGCGGGGCAGAGCGAGGCGGTGCGGGCAGAGCGGCTCCGCCCGGGACAAGCCCCGCTGGCTGAACCGTGTCGTCCCCGTGTCCCCACGGACAGACCCGCACCGGAGGCTGCCCTACCCCCGGCAGCGTTCAGGGCCGCGCTGGATGGGGCGCTGAGCAACCTGGGCTAGTGGAAAGTGTCCCTGCCCATGATGGCGGGTAGGAATGAGATAAGTTTTAAGGTTCCTTCCAACACAAACGTTTCTATGATTCTGCAGTCTCGGCTGTTGTGCTTCATTCTTTTGCATGAAATCACAGAAAGAAAGCTTGCTGCTTCAACAAGCCGTTTTTTATTACTGGACTTCACAGTCTATTTAGCACATTAAAACAGTCCTTACTGTTGAGTCATCAGACAGCAACAACTAAGTGATTGTTAGAACAATAAAGTTGTTAACAAGGATGTCTTTTAGAATGAAGTAAGATGCACAGAATCCAAGCATGATTTTACTGATGTAACCATCCTCAAGAGTCACTAAACCACCATGAATTCCCGATCTCCATCACAGCAGTAGCACATCAGCCATCTGCCAGCATTAGAATGTCACACTCCATGGGTGGCATTTACTATTGACTTGGTTTTCCATCATTAGTAGCATGTAACATCACATGCTGTTTTCTGTGCTGTGCTTTTCCAGTTATACAATCTCCTCTTTCTCTAAAAGAGAGAAATATGGAAGTTTGTGGTTATAACAGGGTGTGTGCAGGGCGCTTCCTACATTCTGTAAGAAACAGCAAATCTTGTGGTTATTGGCTATTGTTTTTACTTCAATAGTAACAAGACATTCCTGTCAGGCTTCTCCCTTTACTGTGTGGGGGTGTACGAAGATACCTTGAAACACACCTCCCTTTAAGGCATTTTAAGATGATACATCCCTGTCTTATTAAAAAATATTAGAAAACATTACATAAAATACACAAGGAAAAGCAAAGAGAAGCTTTTCCCGACGCTTAAATAAAACAGGTCGTTTCCCTGCTTCAGAAAGACGCTGCCCTCATCCAGCAGAGCTCTTTTACATTCATAAAGAACTGGAATCAGTTCCCTCTGCCAGGCCTGTGGAGCATGACCTCGAGCACGGACAGTGCTTGGGGCCACGGGCAGGGGCTGCGCGTCCCGGCCGGGCCGGGCTGGGCTGGGCGGGCGCGGGGTGCGGGCTCAGCCCGGCCCCGGCCGGAACGGGGACGTGGCTCGGGGCTGGCGGCCGGGCAGGCGCGGAGGGGCGGGAGGAGACGGAGGGAGGGGCGGGGACCATCCGTGCGAGGAGAGGCGGGTCCCGCCCCGGCGGCCCTGCCGGCCCGGCAGCGCCCGCGCCGCGCATCCGGGGGTGCGGCGGGAACTGCCGCTGGAGCGGGGGGAGCTGCCGCTGGAGCATCCGGGGCTGCGGGGGAACCACCGCTGGAGCATCCGGGGCTGCCGGGGAACCACCGCTGGAGCATCCAGGGCTGCGGGGGGAGCTGCCGCTGGAGCGGCGGGAAGCACCGCTCCCCACTGGAGCATCCGGGGCTGCGGCGGGAACCACCGCTCCCGGGGACCCCGGCGCCCCACGGGGCGCAGCATGGAGAGCCCCGCGGTGACCTTCACGCTGGCCTACCTGGTGTTCGCCGTGTGCTTCGTGTTCCCGCCCGACGAGGTGCGCTCGGCGGGGCTGACGGTGCAGAGCCTGCTGTCCGCCTGGCTGGGCAGCGAGGACGCGGCCTTCGTGCAGTACCACCTGCGGCGCAGCACCGGCACACTGCTGGCGCACTCCCTGCTGCCCCTCGGTGAGTGTGCCCCGGCTCCCCTGGAGTGAGCGCCCCGAGCTTTGTAACCAGCGGGCTGCACCGCTGCACATGCACTCACAAAGGAATTGGGGTTTGAGTACGGACTCGGGAGTGCGGGGCTGGAGGGCAGTGCCAGGGAAAGGGACCTGGGGCTCTGGGCAGGGGAAAGCTGAAGGTGAGCCAGCAGGGCCCTGGCAGCCAGGAGGGACATCCCTGTGCTGGGGACATCAGGCCCAGCATGGCCGGCCGGGCAGGGCAGGGATTGTCCCGCTCTGCTGGGGCTGGGGCGGCCTCACCTCCAGTGCTGGGGCAGCTCTGGGTGCCACAAGGTAACAAAAACATCAAACTGTCAGAGAGTGCCCAAAGGAGGGCACGGGGAGGGTGAAGGGCCCTGAGGGGAAGCCGTGTGAGGAGAGGCTGAGGGCACTGGGGCTGTTCAGCCTGGAGGGACAGAGAGGAGACCTCAGTGCAGTCACAAATTCCTCCTGAGGGGAACGGGAGGGACAGACGCTGATCCCTGCTCTGTGGTCACGGTGCCAGCACTGAGGGAACGGCCTGAAGCTGTGCCAGGGGAGGTTTGTGTGCGATATCAGGAAAAGGTTCTGCCCCAGAGGGTGGCTGGGCCCTGCCCAGGCTCCCCAGGGCCGTGGGCACAGCACCAGCCTGGCAGAGCTCAGGGGGTGTTTGGACAATGCTCTGGGGCACAGGGGATGACTCTGGGGTGTCCTGTGCAGGGCTCAGTGTTGGACTTGATGGCCCTTGTGAGTTCCTTCCAGTGCATCATCTTCTGTGATTAACCAAGGAATGCAAATTGATTTCCTTTAGCCATATAATTCTCCTAAAACTTAGTAGCATCTTGCAGGTAATTTTATTCAACAACCGAATTCAGATCACTTTCCTTTAGGTATGTAATTCTGATAAAAATCACTGATGCCTAAGAATTTATCTCAGCTTGCTTGAGACAAGAGGCTTGAATTTGAAGTCATCCAGAAATACAATACCTCTCTTGGAGGTGAGCCCACTGGTTAGATAACCATATGGTTATGGGGTATCTGCTTTTGCAGGTGCTTAATTGTTTTCTGAAAGTAAGGGGTTTTTTTTCCTTTTCAGGTTATTACCTTGGTATGTGCTTTGCTGCACCTGAAAAACATCTTTGTTTTTTCTACCTGGCTTCAAAAGAGTGGAAAACTTTCTTCTTCTTTGCCGTTCTCCTGCCAGCAATCACCAGTGCCCTGGCATATTACTGGTCACGGAAAGGTTGGAATAATCATCCACTAGCCCGGACACTCGCTGTTCATGCCCTCCCACAGTCAGGCTGGAGGGCAGTGGCTTCTTCCATCAACACAGAATTCAGGAGAATCGACAAATTCGCTACGGGAGCGCCAGGAGCCAGGGTGATTGTCACGGACACGTGGGTGATTAAAGTGACCACCTACTGTTTACATGTTGCCCAGCAGCAGGACATTCACTTGACGGTGACAGACTCCAGACAGCACGAGCTCACCCCAGACTCCAACGTGCCCGTGCAGTTCCTGACCATCCGCGTTGCCAGCGTTAATCCCTACGTCAAGGCGTTCGATATCCGGTAAAACAACTGCTGAACCCGTTCTGTTACCTGTGTGCTGTTTGATGGTGCTGAGGGAGCACTTCTGTGACCAATCTGGAGACTCATCCCTTCCTTTCTGGTCCCTGCCTGGTGTTCAGTGCTGCTCTGTGTGCACTTCTGCCATGCAGTGTAGGGAAGGTTGTTTAGTGCAACACTGAATACACAACGGATAAACAAAGGGATTGGCCTCTGATCCATTCTTAGGGAGAGGATTGTGCTGGATGCAGAAAAAAGTAACTGGATAAAATTAGGTGAGAGATGGACAACAGGAATGAAAGGTAGAATTTTTAGTCTTTTAAATTTTGGGTGAGGAGAAATAGCTATTTTGTCTAAAACTGTCTGTTGTTCATCCACGACTTTGGATTTTTCTTTGTGTTTAAGGCTCACAATTTCATCACTGCTCAGAAGAGCTCTCACTGAGCTATTGCAAACCAACTGCCCCTAAAACAAGGAAGAAATTTTGGTCCCTTTCTGACTTATGTGTTCTCATAGGAGTAAATCATAATAATTGTGAACTGTTAGGGCTTGTTTTGCAAGGGCCCATGGTGTTTATCTCATTGGTCTCTGTGTAACCAGGCTAAAGTACAAGTTCAGCAGAAACCTCTGTGTGCTAAAGTCTTTGTTGTTGTGTTGTTAAAAACCATCTTAGTTCTCCTAAAATTATATTTGAAAAGGTATCTTTTTGCTGTAAATTTGTACGTCAGGAGCATTTATTAGGTAATTAAAAGCATGCAGATCACCAGACTTGTAGGTGTGCAAATGGGGCAAGCACAAGGAAGGCAAAGAGGTGATTATGGTAGAGATCTAGGTGAACAGAACTCAGGACAAGAGGGTGGTTAAGGTAAGCATGACAATGCAAAGAAAAGAGACTTTTATAGACCTGTGACAGTGATGACCAAATTAGTATTAAACAACTAATGATTTTCTTCTGCAAGCACTTCAGTGCCAGAGTACACCACAGCTGAGAAAAACATGACTTGTTTGACAATTCCTTTTATGGAAAAAAAGTCCTAAGCCCAAACTGTATTTTGTGACTAAACAGAATAGCATCAAGAACAGTGTTTAAAAGCTGTTCTAATAAGATGTCAGTGATAGTAAATCTCTGCTAGAATGTAGCAGAATCATACAGGGTTATTCTATATATCCAGAATCAAATACAGTGAGATGTTTCTGGAAGAACAATGCTTTTGTGCAGGTGGGCCACATTTCTCTGCGTGTTCTGTGTGAATTGTTCCTCTGGTTATAAATGTCTCTGATTTGCATGGACAGCATCTGTTAAATGACATTATCCTGTAGCAGTAAAAACTAAGCCAGCCTTGCACTGTGCTGGGCTCTGGGAATTCAGAGAGTGGTAGGAAAATGAGGGCAGTCTTCCAGGGACTTCTCCATGAAAGCTGTTTAATGAGTGGAAGCATTCAGTTGGAGAGTTTTGACACTATAGTTCAGAATTCTTAAAAAGGGATGACAACAGGAATATATCACTGTAGGATCCTGTGTGAGGTCTCAGGTGCCACTTGAGTGCTGTGGACATCACTTAAATTTAATTTACAGAAGCAGCTGGTGTGAAACACAGCTTGCTGCAGCCTTAAATCAGCAGTGGTTTGTGACCTTTGTGAAATTTCTGTGATTTAGATTGTATCATAAAATCACAGAACCTGATAGATTGACTTTCCTCTGCTGCTTGTGTAGAACTGTATCACCTTGTGATGTCTGCTGCATGATACAACTAATTTCTCCTAATTAAATTCTCCAGGAGTTTATAATTGAGAATTTAGAAATTGTCTAAGTAAAGAGGCATTAAAAAGGTGGCAGAAATGGTGCAAACAGCACTTTGCAGTTAATGCATGATTTACATACCTACATGGCTTTTCTTCATGCTGATTACTTCAAAATCCTTTATTTTTGTATGATGTTTTAGCTGATCTCTGACATACCCTGCTGGCAATCTTACATAGGTATGAATGGGGACAGCATGTTCTGTTGACCAAGTTGTGCCAAAACCAATAACTAAATAGCAGAAGAAAACAAGAATATGCAATTCTGTGTACTTATTCTGACGAATAAATGCCAGCTTTTCTGTGGATTCACTTCAGATGTTAACTTCTGCAAGGTATTTGGGTGGATAATCATGGTAACATTTTGCTCCATCTTCTCTTCTTCAGGTTGAACTCCACAGAGTATGGGGAGCTCCGGGAGAAGCTCCGTGCTCCGATCATCAATGCAGCTAATGTTGTCATCCATCAAAGCCTTAGTGATTTATTTTTAGAAACCTTTACATCTCTGGTGGAAATAAACCAGACATACCACGTTCCAAGCACTCAGGTGAAACTTTCTATCCATGTGAGACTAACAATTATACTTTCAATATGGATGAGCCTGTGATTACTGTGTAAATGATAAATGTTTACCTAGGGCTGTCTCCAGTGAATTATTAAGAGAATTCATTGTTGTGAGATTAACAAAAAGGTTTTTTTAAAATATGGATTAAATGACAAATTATGATTAAATTATATTTATCATGTGATTACCGCTTAATAATCCTCATTTAATAATCAAGCAATATTCAGCCAGTAATTAAATGGTAATTGAACAGCAGTTGAACACCCTGCTACTCTCTACATTTCTAATAATTCAGCTAGCTTGCATACAATATGTTTGAGATCTAATATAAACTGTTACTTACCTTTCTGTAGATAACAGATACCAAGTAAGGGATCTCTTGATCCCTTGAGAGGTCTCCTACCTACCTGAGGCCGCTCTACAGGAGAGCTCCGTGGGCTTGGGGGCTGCAGTCACTCACTTAGAGTCTGACTGGTGGTTAAAGTGCCCCTTGGTGGGGGTGTACAGCTGTAGGACTTACAGTTTCATCTTGTGATACTGATAAGCCCCTGATAAGACATGGCCTAGATTCCTTAACTTCCTGAGGAGATACAGCCAAGCACAATTTTTTTAGGGTCTGCACAGCCAAGGCTGGCTCCAGTCAGGCCTCCTGGTCAGTGATGCCAGGAGCCCAAGTGCTCTTTGCTCAGTCAGGGTGATGCTTCCTTCACAAATGCTCACCTGCTGTGTCAGTAAATTCATCACAAACATTAACTCTGGCTGCTGCTTCTGTTCCTGCTCTACAGGGAGCAAACTGTACTGTGAGCATGATGGTTTTGAGACATAAAGTCCCCCTGTAATAATTGCTACTAAAATGTTACATGAACACATTTGGAAATGATGACCTTGCACTTGCAGAAATGCAGGGTCATCATTTATGGGGAGCCAGAGCCACAGCTGCTGTTGCTGTTCTTTAGGCAGTTTGCTCCAATACAGCTTGCTTTTCTAGACAGCCAGGTTCTGCTGGATCTACTCTGAAACAAACTAATGATTCTTAACTGGGGTTTGTTTTGGTTATAATTATTATGGCTATTATTATATGGTTTTAATTATAACAGCACAGAGTCCTACTTCCAGTAATAGTCACAGAGACCTGGTCATTATTATACTTGTGCAGCAGCTGGAAGTGCAACTGCAGCACTGTCCAGTGCATCAGAGGGAACCAGTTAAACCAGTACTGGTGACCCTGCAGGGAGTCTGTGCCCGCTGGTTCAGCTGATGGAGTGAGGGGTTGGTATCTTTGCCAGTGTTGCGCAGCTTATATGGTTTGTGAACTAGCTAAAATAAAACTGCATCAGGTGTGTCTGCGCATTATGTTGTGTGTGTGATTGCTCTGCCAGCAAAGAGAGACGGTCACAGTAAAGAGAAGATATTAAAGCTGCTTTCTTGCAGAGCATTTAATTTGTGACACATTTAAGTGGCAGCTGAGCTACTGAACTTGGGTTTGACATTGGGTGATAAATTACATCACAGATGATAAGGATGTTAAAAATACTACATTGAATCTTTCCCTATTCTGAAGCTCCATTAATATGTTGAAAAAATTTGTTAATCTTTCTATGCTAGAATTTTTCCTGCTTAAAAGCTAAGGCCTAACTTCACAAGTTAAAGCTCAGAAGCCTGTGTTCATGTGGATCTGCTCCACAGCCCAGCTGACAGGGCAGCTGAGCAGACACTTGAGCTGACAAGGGAAGAGTCACTGGAGATGGGAATTAGAGACCACATAGAGAGCTGATTTTTGTTCCACCAGGAGTATTTTGAACAGATTCAGGTCTCTGTGCCTATTCAGTGTGCTGTCTTTTGAGCTATCAAGTTCTTGGACAGGTAGAAGATGTGGGAAATGCTAATTACTCTTTATTATTTGTAATACACTTCACAACAGGATATTGTCCCCATGTGCAACTGCAAGTTCATGTGGCATAATTAACTGTGGGCAAAATCAGTTATTCCAATTTTATCCAAGAGAAATTAAGTAAATTTCTGGACCTTCAGGTTGTATGTCCTTGTGTTCAGTACAGCCCTGGTTTCTTCATTTATGTCTCTTAATTAGAAAGATGGAAGATAGGAACAGCCATTTGCTGTTTAAGTGTTTGTTTTCCTTACTTTATACTGGTCCATTGTTTTGAAAAATAGTTTGAATGACAAAGCTGACTGCTTGCTTACCTTGCTGTGGCTGCTGGAAGCTCTTCAGAGTGTGAAAGAACATTTATCTTTCAGTCATTTATGCTTAATCATTAGTGTCATGCAGCAGTTCTGGGTTTTCTGTTCAGAGAAAAGTTTTGCTGTCATTTGTTAGAGAGTGTTCTAGTAAAACCATTTGATACTCTCTGATGGGGCAGTCCTGCCACAGATGATTTTCTAAAAGCCTTTGAAAAAGCAGTAACAGGAACCGTTCTGTGCAGTTCCCAACTTTGACGGTGTTTCTCCTCCCTCAGGAGCTGGAGCCCTGCATAGGCTGTATGCAGACTATTGCCAACATCAAGCTCATCAAGAACTGCCAGGAGCCCAACGAGGGGGAATGCCAGCAGTGCTACTGCCGGCCCATGTGGTGCCTCACCTGCATGGGCAAGTGGTTTGCCAGCAGGCAGGACCAGCAGCACCCCGAGACCTGGCTGTCCAGCCAAGTGCCTTGCCCGACTTGCCGAGCCAAATTTTGCATCCTAGATGTTTGCCTAATACGATGAGTAGTGAACTGAGTATGTTTTAACTTTTTAAATTTGACTGTGTTTCATAGTGGCTTTGGTTTCTGAGACTTCATGTTTGACCAGGGTACAAACTCTAAAGGTTTCTTTTACAGTGTTGAAAACAGATGTAAATCTTTTCAGTTCCTTTCCACTTTTACCTTATCTGTGGATTTTACTCACATGATGTCAGCTTCTGGATTTTAATTTTCTTTAAACCCCTGTTTTCCTTTCTTACATTTTGGATGGAATAAGGTTATCCTTCTATATTTGCAGTACTGTTGTTTTTTCAGGTTTTAACGTAGGTTAAATTCTTTATATTTTTAAATTCTTTATATTTTTAAATTTAACTTGGGTTTTGATTCTTTAATAAAGGGCTAACTGAGAAAATTGCTTTGGTTAGACTTCATTGCTACTTTTGTTATTCTTTAATCCAGTTGTAAAATTATTATTAATCTTTGCAGTTGTTTTTCAAACAAGTGCACCAGTTGTGTTCCTTCAGCTGGAAGGAGGTATTTCCACTACATCTACCACAAAGGGTTGCAGTAGGCTGAGAAATGTAATCCCTGAAGATTTACAAGTCCTGTATGGACCTTTTATTCCATTAATTTGCCTCTAGCATACCTTTTGATGGATGACTTTATTTCAAACAGAAAGGATTTGTCAACCCATTTACCTACACTGCTAATACATGGTTAAAATCTATTGGTTTCCAGGAGCTACATTGCTTAGGGTTTCAGTGTTCTTTAGGTGATGGGACTTTTTTTACATACATTTGAAGGGAGTGCAGCAAACATCTGAGCTCTAATTTGTAAATAATTATCACAGGTGGGTCAAACAGAGAAAGGAGTACTTTAAAGCTTTGGTCTACAAGAATAAAACCTCTTAATACCTCTTACCTGAATAATCACAAGGATCTTACCAGTAAATCATGGGCAGAGGTGGCATGCCAGTGATTACCTGACAACCTCTTGATTACCATGACAGGCAACCGGTTTGAGCAGGAACAGGTGGCAGGATGTAAAAATGGTACAAGTATTGGAATCACAACCATGAAACATTTCATGAGTCTCAGCTGAGCTACAGGTGGTGAATGCACCTACCTGCACTTGCAACCAGCCAGGAAATGGTTACAGATGTGGCTGCAAGCAAGAATTCATAGAGGGGTAAAGAACTGAAGACAGATCTGACAGCATTGCTTGAAAACTAACATTTAATTGTTGGATTTTAACTTTGGGATTTTTAAATAATATTCATTTGTAAAAATCCAAACTGGTTGAGGTAAAGAACATTCATTGCTTCAGCATATCTCAGTTGCTTCATATACAACATCTACTATGCAATTAAGTAAATTACCTGTTAATAATAGTGGCTTCTGTTTTCCATTACCTGCTGTTTTGGATTGTATGGATGTACAGAGTGAAAATTTGATACTGAGACAGGTTGTGTGGATTTATCTCCTTTCCCAGAGATCTTCAGTGGCATGTCACTCTTCATCTGAATAGAATTAAATGGAGTTCTGGAGTTTCAGACAGATCTGTTGGTAAATATGAAAAATAATAAAAAAAATGTAGGAGTCAATTAGCAATTGAATTTAAAATATTTTCTTAGTACTTCTGTGGGAAAGTTATTTCCAGATTTAAAATGGTCTCTGCAGGATTTTTTAACCTTTGGAAGGGTCTTGCAGGGCAGGGTGGTGTTGTCTCACATGCACCTATCACTACACAGCAGCCTTCACAAATAAGCATTTTGTAACATTTGCTTCTGGAAAGTTTACATAATGTGGCACTGATACAAGGGATTGGCCCTTGAAATTGTTGCAGAAGAGAGGGTAGGATTTTGGAGATGTAGTTTTCCCACCCCCCATTCAGCTCCCACAGCACTTCGTCTGTTCAGAATACAAATGTTCATTGTAAAGAATGTGAGGCTAAAATCATAAAAGGCCTTGAGAATCTCAGATGCTGGTAGTTGCAGATGGGTTTATAGACTAAAGCCAGGTCAGTTGTCAATAGTATCTCATGTAATAAAAGCTTTAAATGCCTAATTTCTATTATAGTGGAATCTATTCTGAGTTGACTCGAAGTTTTCACTTCAGTGGAATTTTGCTTTTGTTCATCCTACCTCTTTCCTCAATATAAAAGTACAACAGAGTAACAGTCATAAATGTTTCATACCTTTGCATCTTTTAATGCACAGAAGTGCCTCTTAGAAAACTTAGTAATTACCAAAACAAAATTATGATTTATGTTAATGATAGTACCTGACTTATATTCCTTAAAACAAGTCGTTTTCCCTAAGTTTAAGTTCTCAAAGTAATCTGGCATGCCTCTGACATTTGTGAGCTTCTTAAAGGCTGTGTTAAAGAAACAACTTGTTAAAAATCCATATGAAGATGAAAATAATAGAGTACAAAAATAGGCATTTGTTAGTGTGATAACTTCATCTAAAGAGCCACAAAAGCATTTCTTTAAGGTCCCTTCCAACTCAGACCTTTCTCTGATAATATAAAACTTGCTAGACTGCAGCTAAGCACCATTCCCTTCAGGACAAACCTCAGTAAGACTGAGGTTCTCAGTGCCATTTTTAAATTTTTAAATTTTAAATGTTTGTGGACTTTGAGCTGTTTAAGGAGTTGAGATATAAATACTCAAGCTCTTACATGGATTACAAGACATTTTCTTCTGAAGACATCCTGCAGGATTTCTTATTTGTGGTTTTTGGGGTTGGTGGGGTTTTTTTGCTTGATAGCTTGCCTGTTTCAAATGAACAGTATTGTTTGGATAGCCCTTAGGGAAAACGCTTAATGAATACATGCAGTTAATCTTAAAACCCTCTGAAGAGCTCAATAAAAATACAGTCAGTTCTTTGTAAGACTTCTGGTTTTAATTTAAAAGTTATGTTTACCAGGTTAAACTTTATATGGGTGGAAATCAGTCTGGCTTATCTGTATGCAGTGTCTTACCTGAGAGCATGGGAATAGATACAAATAGGGCTTAAATTCTCCTGAAGGTGTTCGTGGTAAGTCCTCCTTGGATGGATTTTCCTACTACAGCCTGAATGCAGAGGGTTGGATGAATGGAAGAAGGTGTGTATGAAATCTCTATAAGAACCTCAGGGGAAAAAAAGCCTCCAAATACTTTTCACAAATACCAGATGGGAAGGGGTGACACTGGATGTCACGAAATCAGCAGGGGCAGTGACTAAAAATTTGTCTTTTCAAGGAAGCGCTGGCATTGTAGCAATGGTGTGTCCTAGATAAAATACTTATTTCATTGTGACCTTGCTCAGATTTATTACCAAGCACCAGCAATAAAGAATCTATCACATTCCTGTATCACATTCCTGTAGTAGTGGACCTATTGGAGTGTATCCAGAGGAGAACCATGAAGGTGTTCAGAGGGCTGGAGCAGCTCTGCTATGGAGACAGGCTGAGAGAGCAGGAAGCATTCAGCCTGCTGCATTCTCTTCACCAAGCCTGGAGGAGAGAAAGCTCCAGGGAGACCTTGGAGCACCTTCCACTACATAAAGGGCTGGAGAGGGACTTTGACAAGCCCATGGCAAGATAGGACAAGAGGGAATGGGTTTAAAACTGAAAGGTATTAGGTTCAGATTAGACACGGGAAGAAATTCTTTACTGTGAGGGAGAGGAGGCACTGGCAGAGGTGACCAGAGAAGCTGTGGCTGCCCCATCCCTGGAAGGGATCCTGTTCATGGCCAGGCTGGATGGGGCTCTGAGCATCCTGCTCCGGGGGAAGGTGTCCCTGCCCATAGCAGGGGAGTTATAAGGAGATGGTCTTCAGTGTCCCTTCCAACCCAAACCATTCTGTGATTTTGTGAAACTAGCTAGCCTGCAGCTAAGTACCATTCCAGTCAGGATAACCTCAGTAAGACTAAAGTTCAGAGTGCTTTTCTAAAGAAATGTTTGTTGACTTTGAGCTATTTAGGGAATTGAGATATAAATATTCGAGCAAGTTATCTTTAGAGTCCTTTTCAAGCCAAACTGTTCTATGATTCCATTAATGGTATGAAATGTGGGACACATTCCTGTAGCGTGTACACTGTGATGGCCACCAAGCCCTCACGACGTCTAGGAGAAAAATTATTTGTCCCAAAACGAACCCTTGGCTATTGCGTGAGGTAACGCCGTGATGTGGGTTTTCCAGGCATTTGCGGGGAGAGTGGGACGGGGATGCAGCCGGAGGGAGGGAGAGGGTGTGAGGACAATGCTGTCCCTGGTGTGAGGGAAGCTGCGCCCGGGCCCTCACAGTGGCGCAGGTCGCTTTTCTCTCCTCCGGACCGAGCAGCGCTCCCTCAGCACCATCGCCGTCCTGGGCTATCCTGGCCGCGCCTGCGCTCCCCGCGGGAGGACGGGCCGCGCCTGCGCTGCCGCTGCAGCCGGGCCGGGCAGGGGGCCGTGTTGGGCCGGGCCGGGGCCGGGTCGGGTCGGGCCGCGCCGCCGCCCCCGCCCCAGCCATGTCCGGCCGGCCGCGCCGCCCGGGAGCAGCGGAGCCGGGCGGGCTGCGCAGGTGGGAGCGGCCGCGGGGGAACGGGAGCCGGAGCGGGAGCGGAGCGGGGCGGGCAGCGCTGGGCGGGCGGGGGTGCGGCGCTGCTCGTCCGGGGCGGCTCCGGAGCCAATGCCGGTGTGCAGCCCGTGCTCCTCCGGCACACGGCCCCTTCTGCGGCCTCGCCCCCCGTGCGGTGGCTCCTGCCTGTCGGTGGCGAGTGAGGGACCAGCAGCCCGGGGCAGGGCGTGTGGGCTCGGCGAGACACCCCAGCCCGGCTGGGAGCGCTGGGGTTGGTGTCAGGCTGGAGTGTCCGCGCAGTGCAAAGCAAATAGGGGAATGTTTCTAAAAGACATAATTTTCGGTCATCATTTCCCCTTTCAAACAGTGTCGTACTTACGGCATGTGTTGTAGTGTACCTAAGCTGGTTTAAAAATTGTTTTCTTTAAGTCGTTAAAGCGAGTAGTTGTTGAAGGTGGTTAGGGAAGGGGTGTAATCGTTCATTGCCTTGGCGAAAACGGAGCGGGTTGGAAAGGGAACCCTTTGCCTGGTCTGTGATTTTGGGGAAGCTGTTTGTGCTGTTTGTGCTGTTTGTGCTGTTTGTGCCGTGTGGTGCTGGTAACTTGAGCCCTCTGGGGAGCAGGAAACTCCCAAAGCCAGCAGGGTGGAGGAGCACGGGAAAGAAAACATGGGTGGTTAACAAGGGAGTAAAACATTAAAAATCCTTTCTTCTCCATTGCTGAGCTAAGGGCAGAGACCTGGCCCGTACACTATGTTTGCTGTTAGTCACACATACAAAAACATGGAACAGGCTGCTGTGCCAGATCCTTCTCTCGGGCAGGTGTGGGGTGGATCTGCAGCTGCCATCCTTAGCCCAGAAGGCAGCTCTGGTGTTGAGAGATGCTACGGTTGTGTTTTGTTCAGTAAGCTGTCATTTAAGGTGTCAAAGCCTCCAGAACCAAGGAGGAGAATGTAGAGAGCTCAAGCCTTAAGCAATCCCTGGCTGACCTGCCAGTGTGTTGTGAGCACTACGGGCTGCTCCCTGTCCCTGGCTTCCTTGTGAGGGCTCCAGAATTTCCTGTGCCAAAGTGTTTCCGCATAGACATTTGACCTGCTTCTCCCTAGCCATTATATTAAAATGTAGTTTCTGGACTTGTCTTTTCTGGGAGTTTACTACCGGATGGGGCAGTAATAAATGTCAAGTCATGCACTGCTGACAGAGGGTGGACATGTCCACAAGTCCATAAACGCTGGTTGCAGTCCTCAATTAGGTTTTTCTTCCCCACCAATTTGTTTGTAAAAAGAGTCTATTTTCTGTTACCAAAATATGAAGTGTTTGTTTGAAAATTTTGATGTCTTAATTGCATTAGTCCAAGATATTTTCTGAGCAGTTGCACCAACACCTTTGTTAAGTATGTGTTGCCTGAGTAAGTGGAAATGAATCACGTATCTGTATGCCAAATCAAATTGTCCATCTTTGATGTTTATAGGCCATGTTCAGTGACTCGATTTCAGATGAAAATTCTTCTTTTCTAGTTCTGTGCAACATCCACACTGCTGGCATCAAGAGCAGGAACATAGAAGCTGCAATGATTCAGATTCTCTGGTGTTGGAGGAATATCAATGTGCCCATTTAGACCTCTGGCTGGAGAGGTAAGGAATAATTGTAAATTATTTTAAATCTCTACTTTGCTGGACTCTTTTTAGGACTCCCAAGAAAAGCATGGACATGTTTAGGTTGAGTGTTCTCTTGTAATGGAGTGCCACAGAGTTAGGAGATGATACCTGCATCATGCCTAAAGCAGATCATCGAGTGTGTCTCATGGAAATACATGCCCCAGTATTAGCAAGTGTCCAAAGTGAAAGGGAGAAGGGCTCTGAGCTGAAGCAGTAGTTTAAGCCCTTTATTGCTGATGTCTTCAATATTAGTATAAAACTCCCAATGAAGGCGTTTGCTGTAATTCTTAGACTTTGCTCATGCATCTTTCTGTGTAAAAGTGGGCAACCATCTTTGTCTCTTCACAGTCCACTTGGTATATTGAGCTGTACTGCAGATTTTAGTGAGCACCTTTTTTTTCCTGTAGTCCACTCCGGAGGACATTTTGAGATGAGATAGAACTCTATACATAGGTAATTCTCTGAATATTTTGCTTGGCTTTTGGATATTCTAGACTAAAGACCCAAGGTGGAGGAAATGGTTGGGACTGATATCATATTGTGTGATAGCAAGGGTGCAAAGTGGTGAGTGCTCAGATATGTGCAGCAAACTGAACACATTATAAGAGGAAAAGTTTTACTAAGGGTACATGAAAATAGTTTTTTTTTATGTAATTCATACATTTCTGAGTATTCCACTGTATGAAGGTGATTTTAATTTTGGATGGCATGTTTAATATTGCTTTGTTAAGGAATGAATGTTTTGAAGAGATTAGGAAAGGCCTTGTATTCAGGAGTGTGTTCTGTGTCTTTGATGTGCTCATAAAAAATACTGAGAGTATGGCAGGAGTGTGAGCCTGAAGTGAATGTGCCAGCAGTGTTTTGTGTTTCTCTTTTGCTGAGTGGATCTGCTCCTTTTCAGTGTGGAATCTTTGTCCTATGTTAGAGTGACATTGTCAGCTTGCATGGTAATTTCATCTGTTGATGTGAAACCATTTAGGGAAAGTAAGACTGTCAGCTAAATCTGCTTCTGTATTACTTACATGACTTGTTAAATGTTGAGGCCTTAAAATTGACAGAAGAGGAGAGGCTGAAGGTGACTTAGGACTGAAATAGAGAAGGAGCGTGCCCATGGTTTTACAGTTGTGGGGCTGGTTTTGTCCATTACTGAAGTTCCTGTTGATTGAATGTGTTACAAGCAGCAAACATTCATGTTGAATTCCCATTATTTTCTAGCTCTACCACATCAGAAAATTCCAGGCCACTTTCCAGTGGCCCCAGCTGGGAAGGTAGACCTGAAGAAGGCAAAACAATGAGGACATCAAATAAAAAATTGTCAAAGTAGGTATTGAGCTATTGCTGCTTGTTGTTACATTGGTTTTAGCAAAAGCATCTGATGATCTTTGATTCGTTCACCTGCATTGATGAAGATTTGAAACAACCCACAGGCTGTTTTGTATCAAGCCTGAAGGATGCCTTAGGGAGGGAGTAGCACTGAGAGGTTTTAGCTCAAAAGCTGCTTCTGTGATTATTTGAGATTCAGATTTGATTAGCACAGCTTTCACTTGTGTGACCTAGTGAGGTAAGGGTTGTGCTTACTGTCTGTCATTAAGAATACAGGGCAGTTCTAGAATATGTGTTTATGGAAATTCCTATAAAGATATTAAGGTTGCTTTCAACCTAATTTTTATTTTTGTTTTCAAATTCTGTTTCAAGCAACTCTGCCAACCCAGCAGAAAGGGAAACTGATGAGGTGGTCCTGAGGAGAAGACAAAAGCAGATCAATTTTGGCAAGAATACCCTGGCCTATGACAGATACCTTAAAGAAGTTCCAAAGTAAGTTGCCCAGTGTTGTTCATTTCCGAATGAACCCTTAGTTGTTCCTGGTGGGTGTTTGTGTGTGTAGAATAGCTCACAGCCTTAGTTCTCTTGAAAGTCTTCCTGTGGTTTTTACTGCTGAGTGTGACATTATATGGTGTGTGATATCTCTGGGTAATTTGAGTCAGCTGTCCCAGCAGTCTTGCCTCTCAATTTGGTGTTCACCCTCACCTTAGTGTCTGTGGGGTGGGGAGAGGAGAAGGCCTTGAAGCTGTGCAAGCCCTGTTCAGTCATGCCCAAAACTCAGTGTGTTTATCAGCACTGTTTTAGTGATTAATGCAAAACACAGCACTAGCGGGGCTGCTGGGGAGGAAGGTAACTCCATCCTTGAGAGACTGAGTACAATACTAAATAAAAGAAGCTGCACTGGACTCAGGAAAAGTAAAGCACGAGGAGCTGGAGGTTAGGATAATATTGAATCAGTATGTTATGCTTCTGTTTCATCTTTGTTCATGGGCACTGGGGCTCCTCTTCTGGCAGCTGTCAGAGTGCTGGGCTGGATGAGCCTCCAGTCTGACTCAGCACGTTATGGTTTGTTGTTGGTTTTGGGATTTATTTTTGGTAACGTCTTATAATATAAACATTTCAGTGAAGTGATTAAAAAACAAACATTTTATTTATTAGACCAGTGATGCTTGTGTGGGCTGATGGACTAAGGATTCTTTTGAAGGAGAGCACTCCTTCTTCTCTGAAATGACAAATGTCACTGTGTGTTTGCAGGAGCCAGCGACTTCCAGGGGTTCACCCTACAACTCCCAACAAGTTCAAGAAGTACAGCCGCAGGTCCTGGGACCGGCAGATCAAGCTGTGGAAGATAGCACTGCATGCCTGGGATCCTCCTGCTGAGGAAACCTGGGATCTGCAGCCCGTGTATGTTCTGTGGGTGAATCAAGTCAGGGCTTAAGGAATGTGAGGTGGGCTCTGTGGTTCCTTTAGAGCATTCCTGACTGGGAGAAAAAGGATCAGACTCAACAATGGGAGTCTGCTTGAATGCTTTGTTTTCCATTAGAATTCTGTTAGTCTTCAAGATATTGCAGTTGTTTAGTCTGAGTTAATCTGCAGTCAGGTGTTATTCAGGGAAAGGCATTTGGTGTGCTGCAGTAGCACATTCCCTTCCCCTTTGTATTTGCACTGCTGGGCACAAGGTACTGTAACTTTTCTGGAGAGCAACAGACACGATCAGAAACTTGGCAATTACTGTTCCTTGACTTTGATAACTTTCCATCATTCCTTTTCCTGAAGTCCGTGGGAACACATGTCTCCTATGCTGACAATATGTGAGAGGATTTGAGATGTTTAAGAAAATGAAAGAGAGAATTCTGTGCTCTCTGTGGGACGGTGGCAACAGTGTTCAAGAAGGAAATAGTTTTATCTTTTCACAACTTTGAATTTCTGTATCAAGGCTGGTTCTGCTACTTAATGCCACCTCATGCTTTCAAGATTAGGACTAGTAAATTGGGAGGAGAAGAGTGAATGGAATTCTCTTAGCTGTGTTACTGCACTGTGTAAATAGTTTTACCTGTGTTGGAATTGATCTGGGGTAGAAATTGCAGTTTTTATACTATTTGGGTGTCATGAAATTAACTGTTAATTCTTAGTGCTGCTGAACTGTTTTCTGTTAGGAGCAGTAAGCCAGATGGATAGTTTTTAAAAGATTTTATTTCTTCCCGCTCTGTTTAGCAGTACAGAACCTTCAGGTAGTTGCCAGGAATGGTTCTGCAAAGATGAGGATGTTCGTGGCTCCTTTGTATTTGAGGAAAAGCAGGCGAGAAATGAGTGTGAAGATGAATGCAGACAGACTGCCCACTCACCTGAGAGGTATGAGAGCAAACTTCTGTGCTTCACTTAGGGAAATAATTCTGTACAGGTCAGTGCTGTCAGGTTATGGTAGGAAATGTTTAGTGTGGAAGGGCAGTTGATACTCAGCTTTGGGGTTTGACACTTGTGCTATTGAATGCAATCCATCAGAGGTACAGAGGAATAAATATGAAGAAGATACCAACAATGCTGAATTACATGATTTAACAGGAGGAAATGCAGTGTTTTTTCAGCTTCTCAGTTTATACAGCCGGGTACTGAGGTTTCTTTAACCATTGCTGGTATGTTCTGAAAATAGAGGAGCTTTTCCAGGAGCAGGAATCCCCATCCTTCATACAGTTGTGCCTTTCTGCAGCAGAGCAGGGAGGCTGAATGTGAAATGCATTTCCCTCTTTACTGAAAAAATCTTGTCCTGGGGGGGATGTGTGTGAAGCTCAAAATGGTTTTGCATCTAAACTGTGAGAGATGTGTTCAGTGTTCCTCTGTGTGACTGAGGAATCCTACCTCAAAAGAAAACTTCCTCAGCTTCATATGCTGTTACTTAGCAGAACAGTGATAAACATCTGAACATAGATCAAAAGTGTTACGTGTGTAAAATCTGTTTTTGTAGTTCCTGTTCTCCCAATTCTTCTCCAGTATGGAAACGCAGAAGAAGAAACAATTCTGAGTCCTCTGAGGTTTCAGAGAGCAAAAACCATTATCTGCAGATGTACCACGCTGCACTGGAAAGGTATGAAATGATTCTCCATGTGGGAAGTCATTGATACCATGAACTGACATTTGGAACATGGCTGGTATTTCCCCCTCCCTTTGTTAATAGCTTTAATTGTGTCTAAATGTGTGCAATGTAATGAGGAAGGGAGATCATGTCAGAATAATTGTGCTGTGTGATAGCAGACATTTACAGTGCTCCGTTGCAAAGTGTCAGTAGACACAGCACAGGTTGTTTTGTGCGTAGATTTGGGCAACACTAAGGATTTGGGCAGTTTAGTAGTCATTTCATACTAACCTTAGTGAAAATGTTCCTGCAGGTATGGTTTCTTCTTTCTGCTTAGCCCCCTTCAGAAGAATGAAGAGGAACTGTGTTACCACAGTGCATGGATTTGGACATTTTCATTTTCTTTCCAGCCTTACTGCCTCAGGACATCAGGATGCTTTTTCCAAGTGCTCAGAGTGGGAAGCCTTTGGTGAAAAAGATGAAGTCATGGCAGTGCAACAGAGTATGGAAATAACAAGGTAAATACCCCAGTGATTTTGTTGTTTTTGTTGCTGATGCTGTAAAGGTGTCCTTTCCTTTCCTTTTTCATCTTTTCCTTCTATCTTTCTTTTTTCCTTCTTTTTTACCTTTCCTCCAGCACGTGGTATGTTTGGTTGTTATTTCTGTTCTTTGAGTTTACTTGGCTTTTTTCAGTCTGACTCTCCATCTTTTGATTTCTGCTGCCTCTGCCATCCCAGGTGATGCTGGAAAATGATGAGCCCCTTTCGAACTCTGTGTTGTGAACAGGAAAGTTTGCCTCTCACTTCCTCAGCCTAAGAGCTGGAAGCTTCCTCTGTCTATCACCCTAAAGATTAAGTTGTTTTGTTGTGACAACAAACTAATAAACAAAAAAACTAAGGAAAGAAACAACAGGCATAAAACCCTAAGTAATGCTAGTGACTAAAATATTTATTTAAAGAATTTCCTTTTTTATTATATTCTGTTTCATTACAGTTGGTACATGCATATTCATGAGGTTATACATATTCAAACATTGTTTTGAATTTAGGTATTCTTTGCCTTGGTTTTAAGTTTTGACCTATCTTCATGCCATCTTGTAGCTTAAACTAATGTGTTTTATTTCTTCTCATGGTTCCATCCTGCTGTATTTTCACTCCCTGATAATGAGATTTAAAAAATTCTTCATTTTTTTGGTCCTCTGCTTTCTATTTCAGTTATCTTGCCTTTTGGATAAGATAGTCCCCAATTGTGGGAAACCACCTAATCATTTTACACCATTTTCTGAATTAGTTACATGAAAAATCACTTCAACATTTCACAGTCTGTGTTATGCTATGGTCTAAAATATTATATTTTACACTACTATTTATAAAAGCTATACAGTGCGTATATAAATTGAGAGATTATACTATATCAAAAGCAGTAATAACAAGTTGTACTATAGCAGGATTTTTCTGATCATTGATAACATGCAAACAAAAGTTAACACATAACTGTGAAAGCCAATAACTACATGTATTATTTATAACACACACACACAGAAACACGATGGATTTACAGTGCAGAGGCTGCCGTGCCAGATCCTTCTCTCGGGCAGGTGTGGGGTGGATCTGCAGCTGCCATCCTTAGCCCAGAAGGCAGCTCTGGTGTTGAGAGATGCTACGGTTGTGTTTTGTTCAGTAAGCTGTCATTTAAGGTGTCAAAGCCTCCAGAACCAAGGAGGAGAATGTAGAGAGCTCAAGCCTTAAGCAATCCCTGGCTGACCTGCCAGTGTGTTGTGAGCACTACGGGCTGCTCCCTGTCCCTGGCTTCCTTGTGAGGGCTCCAGAATTTCCTGTGCCAAAGTGTTTCCGCATAGACATTTGACCTGCTTCTCCCTAGCCATTATATTAAAATGTAGTTTCTGGACTTGTCTTTTCTGGGAGTTTACTACCGGATGGGGCAGTAATAAATGTCAAGTCATGCACTGCTGACAGAGGGTGGACATGTCCACAAGTCCATAAACGCTGGTTGCAGTCCTCAATTAGGTTTTTCTTCCCCACCAATTTGTTTGTAAAAAGAGTCTATTTTCTGTTACCAAAATATGAAGTGTTTGTTTGAAAATTTTGATGTCTTAATTGCATTAGTCCAAGATATTTTCTGAGCAGTTGCACCAACACCTTTGTTAAGTATGTGTTGCCTGAGTAAGTGGAAATGAATCACGTATCTGTATGCCAAATCAAATTGTCCATCTTTGATGTTTATAGGCCATGTTCAGTGACTCGATTTCAGATGAAAATTCTTCTTTTCTAGTTCTGTGCAACATCCACACTGCTGGCATCAAGAGCAGGAACATAGAAGCTGCAATGATTCAGATTCTCTGGTGTTGGAGGAATATCAATGTGCCCATTTAGACCTCTGGCTGGAGAGGTAAGGAATAATTGTAAATTATTTTAAATCTCTACTTTGCTGGACTCTTTTTAGGACTCCCAAGAAAAGCATGGACATGTTTAGGTTGAGTGTTCTCTTGTAATGGAGTGCCACAGAGTTAGGAGATGATACCTGCATCATGCCTAAAGCAGACCATCGAGTGTGTCTCATGGAAATACATGCCCCAGTATTAGCAAGTGTCCAAAGTGAAAGGGAGAAGGGCTCTGAGCTGAAGCAGTAGTTTAAGCCCTTTATTGCTGATGTCTTCAATATTAGTATAAAACTCCCAATGAAGGCGTTTGCTGTAATTCTTAGACTTTGCTCATGCATCTTTCTGTGTAAAAGTGGGCAACCATCTTTGTCTCTTCACAGTCCACTTGGTATATTGAGCTGTACTGCAGATTTTAGTGAGCACCTTTTTTTCCTGTAGTCCATTCTGGAGGACATTTTGAGATGAGATAGAACTCTATACATAGGTAATTCTCTGAATATTTTGCTTGGCTTTTGGATATTCTAGACTAAAGACCCAAGGTGGAGGAAATGGTTGGGACTGGTATCATATTGTGTGATAGCAAGGGTGCAAAGTGGTGAGTGCTCAGATATGTGCAGCAAACTGAACACATTATAAGAGGAAAAGTTTTACTAAGGGTACATGAAAATAGTTTTTTTTTATGTAATTCATACATTTCTGAGTATTCCACTGTATGAAGGTGATTTTAATTTTGGATGGCATGTTTAATATTGCTTTGTTAAGGAATGAATGTTTTGAAGAGATTAGGAAAGGCCTTGTATTCAGGAGTGTGTTCTGTGTCTTTGATGTGCTCATAAAAAATACTGAGAGTATGGCAGGAGTGTGAGCCTGAAGTGAATGTGCCAGCAGTGTTTTGTGTTTCTCTTTTGCTGAGTGGATCTGCTCCTTTTCAGTGTGGAATCTTTGTCCTATGTTAGAGTGACATTGTCAGCTTGCATGGTAATTTCATCTGTTGATGTGAAACCATTTAGGGAAAGTAAGACTGTCAGCTAAATCTGCTTCTGTATTACTTACATGACTTGTTAAATGTTGAGGCCTTAAAATTGACAGAAGAGGAGAGGCTGAAGGTGACTTAGGACTGAAATAGAGAAGGAGCGTGCCCATGGTTTTACAGTTGTGGGGCTGGTTTTGTCCATTACTGAAGTTCCTGTTGATTGAATGTGTTACAAGCAGCAAACATTCATGTTGAATTCCCATTATTTTCTAGCTCTACCACATCAGAAAATTCCAGGCCACTTTCCAGTGGCCCCAGCTGGGAAGGTAGACCTGAAGAAGGCAAAACAATGAGGACATCAAATAAAAAATTGTCAAAGTAGGTATTGAGCTATTGCTGCTTGTTGTTACATTGGTTTTAGCAAAAGCATCTGATGATCTTTGATTCGTTCACCTGCATTGATGAAGACTTGAAACAACCCACAGGCTGTTTTGTATCAAGCCTGAAGGATGCCTTAGGGAGGGAGTAGCACTGAGAGGTTTTAGCTCAAAAGCTGCTTCTGTGATTGTTTGAGATTCAGATTTGATTAGTGCAGCTTTCACTTCTGTGAACTAGCTCTTCTATCTTTCTGTCATTAAGAATACAGGGCAGTTCTAGAATATGTGTTTATGGAAATTCCTATAAAGATATTAAGGTTGCTTTCAACCTAATTTTTATTTTTGTTTTCAAATTCTGTTTCAAGCAACTCTGCCAACCCAGCAGAAAGGGAAACTGATGAGGTGGTCCTGAGGAGAAGACAAAAGCAGATCAATTTTGGCAAGAATACCCTGGCCTATGACAGATACCTTAAAGAAGTTCCAAAGTAAGTTGCCCAGTGTTGTTCATTTCCGAATGAACCCTTAGTTGTTCCTGGTGGGTGTTTGTGTGTGTAGAATAGCTCACAGCCTTAGTTCTCTTGAAAGTCTTCCTGTGGTTTTTACTGCTGAGTGTGACATTATATGGTGTGTGATATCTCTGGGTAATTTGAGTCAGCTGTCCCAGCAGTCTTGCTTCTCAATTTGGTGTTCACCCTCACCTTAGTGTCTGTGGGGTGGGGAGAGGAGAAGGCCTTGAAGCTGTGCAAGCCCTGTTCAGTCATGCCCAAAACTCAGTGTGTTTATCAGCACTGTTTTAGTGATTAATGCAAAACACAGCACTAGCGGGGCTGCTGGGGAGGAAGGTAACTCCATCCTTGAGAGACTGAGTACAATACTAAATAAAAGAAGCTGCACTGGACTCAGGAAAAGTAAAGCACGAGGAGCTGGAGGTTAGGATAATATTGAATCAGTATGTTATGCTTCTGTTTCATCTTTGTTCATGGGCACTGGGGCTCCTCTTCTGGCAGCTGTCAGAGTGCTGGGCTGGATGAGCCTCCAGTCTGACTCAGCACGTTATGGTTTGTTGTTGGTTTTGGGATTTATTTTTGGTAACGTCTTATAATATAAACATTTCAGTGAAGTGATTAAAAAACAAACATTTTATTTATTAGACCAGTGATGCTTGTGTGGGCTGATGGACTAAGGATTCTTTTGAAGGAGAGCACTCCTTCTTCTCTGAAATGACAAATGTCACTGTGTGTTTGCAGGAGCCAGCGACTTCCAGGGGTTCACCCTACAACTCCCAACAAGTTCAAGAAGTACAGCCGCAGGTCCTGGGACCGGCAGATCAAGCTGTGGAAGATAGCACTGCATGCCTGGGATCCTCCTGCTGAGGAAACCTGGGATCTGCAGCCCGTGTATGTTCTGTGGGTGAATCAAGTCAGGGCTTAAGGAATGTGAGGTGGGCTCTGTGGTTCCTTTAGAGCATTCCTGACTGGGAGAAAAAGGATCAGACTCAACAATGGGAGTCTGCTTGAATGCTTTGTTTTCCATTAGAATTCTGTTAGTCTTCAAGATATTGCAGTTGTTTAGTCTGAGTTAATCTGCAGTCAGGTGTTATTCAGGGAAAGGCATTTGGTGTGCTGCAGTAGCACATTCCCTTCCCCTTTGTATTTGCACTGCTGGGCACAAGGTACTGTAACTTTTCTGGAGAGCAACAGACACGATCAGAAACTTGGCAATTACTGTTCCTTGACTTTGATAACTTTCCATCATTCCTTTTCCTGAAGTCCGTGGGAACACATGTCTCCTATGCTGACAATATGTGAGAGGATTTGAGATGTTTAAGAAAATGAAAGAGAGAATTCTGTGCTCTCTGTGGGACGGTGGCAACAGTGTTCAAGAAGGAAATAGTTTTATCTTTTCACAACTTTGAATTTCTGTATCAAGGCTGGTTCTGCTACTTAATGCCACCTCATGCTTTCAAGATTAGGACTAGTAAATTGGGAGGAGAAGAGTGAATGGAATTCTCTTAGCTGTGTTACTGCACTGTGTAAATAGTTTTACCTGTGTTGGAATTGATCTGGGGTAGAAATTGCAGTTTTTATACTATTTGGGTGTCATGAAATTAACTGTTAATTCTTAGTGCTGCTGAACTGTTTTCTGTTAGGAGCAGTAAGCCAGATGGATAGTTTTTAAAAGATTTTATTTCTTCCCGCTCTGTTTAGCAGTACAGAACCTTCAGGTAGTTGCCAGGAATGGTTCTGCAAAGATGAGGATGTTCGTGGCTCCTTTGTATTTGAGGAAAAGCAGGCGAGAAATGAGTGTGAAGATGAATGCAGACAGACTGCCCACTCACCTGAGAGGTATGAGAGCAAACTTCTGTGCTTCACTTAGGGAAATAATTCTGTACAGGTCAGTGCTGTCAGGTTATGGTAGGAAATGTTTAGTGTGGAAGGGCAGTTGATACTCAGCTTTGGGGTTTGACACTTGTGCTATTGAATGCAATCCATCAGAGGTACAGAGGAATAAATATGAAGAAGATACCAACAATGCTGAATTACATGATTTAACAGGAGGAAATGCAGTGTTTTTTCAGCTTCTCAGTTTATACAGCCGGGTACTGAGGTTTCTTTAACCATTGCTGGTATGTTCTGAAAATAGAGGAGCTTTTCCAGGAGCAGGAATCCCCATCCTTCATACAGTTGTGCCTTTCTGCAGCAGAGCAGGGAGGCTGAATGTGAAATGCATTTCCCTCTTTACTGAAAAAATCTTGTCCTGGGGGGGATGTGTGTGAAGCTCAAAATGGTTTTGCATCTAAACTGTGAGAGATGTGTTCAGTGTTCCTCTGTGTGACTGAGGAATCCTACCTCAAAAGAAAACTTCCTCAGCTTCATATGCTGTTACTTAGCAGAACAGTGATAAACATCTGAACATAGATCAAAAGTGTTACGTGTGTAAAATCTGTTTTTGTAGTTCCTGTTCTCCCAATTCTTCTCCAGTATGGAAACGCAGAAGAAGAAACAATTCTGAGTCCTCTGAGGTTTCAGAGAGCAAAAACCATTATCTGCAGATGTACCACGCTGCACTGGAAAGGTATGAAATGATTCTCCATGTGGGAAGTCATTGATACCATGAACTGACATTTGGAACATGGCTGGTATTTCCCCCTCCCTTTGTTAATAGCTTTAATTGTGTCTAAATGTGTGCAATGTAATGAGGAAGAGAGATCATGTCAGAATAATTGTGCTGTGTGATAGCAGACATTTACAGTGCTCCGTTGCAAAGTGTCAGTAGACACAGCACAGGTTGTTTTGTGCGTAGATTTGGGCAACACTAAGGATTTGGGCAGTTTAGTAGTCATTTCATACTAACCTTAGTGAAAATGTTCCTGCAGGTATGGTTTCTTCTTTCTGCTTAGCCCCCTTCAGAAGAATGAAGAGGAACTGTGTTACCACAGTGCATGGATTTGGACATTTTCATTTTCTTTCCAGCCTTACTGCCTCAGGACATCAGGATGCTTTTTCCAAGTGCTCAGAGTGGGAAGCCTTTGGTGAAAAAGATGAAGTCATGGCAGTGCAACAGAGTATGGAAATAACAAGGTAAATACCCCAGTGATTTTGTTGTTTTTGTTGCTGATGCTGTAAAGGTGTCCTTTCCTTTCCTTTTTCATCTTTTCCTTCTATCTTTCTTTTTTCCTTCTTTTTTACCTTTCCTCCAGCACGTGGTATGTTTGGTTGTTATTTCTGTTCTTTGAGTTTACTTGGCTTTTTTCAGTCTGACTCTCCATCTTTTGATTTCTGCTGCCTCTGCCATCCCAGGTGATGCTGGAAAATGATGAGCCCCTTTCGAACTCTGTGTTGTGAACAGGAAAGTTTGCCTCTCACTTCCTCAGCCTAAGAGCTGGAAGCTTCCTCTCTGTCTCCCTAAAGATTAAGTTGTTTTGTAGTGACAGCAATGATAGTTGTTCATTTTTATGCTGTGACTTGATTCCCACCAGTTGTTCTGCGGTATGGAGCAATCCTAAACAGAAGAAACCCAGCTTCTTTCTGCCTGACAGCAAGACTTGCAGAGATGCAAACTTCAGGCTGGAGAGGTATCAAAGGCAGCTCATCAGCTGGGGTTTCAGGGGTATTTTTGCCTATTATTTTAGTAGCTTAGTTGCTTTCTTGCTGTAAGTCAATCCAAGCATTTATTATAAACATATGATTTTTAATTTTTGTTTAGCTATTTTTTACTATTTGTCTTAGGGATATGTTGATCAATATTTATATGTTCTGTGGTAAAATTCTGTCTCTGTTTTCATGTTATAGTCTGTTTTAATGTAAATGGATTGTAGCTGTATTTAGTGTTCAGAAATTGCCATAATAATGCCACTTAGTCTTTGCTTTGTTTTTTTTTTTTTTTTTTTTTCATTTGTAGGCTTAAACTTTGTAGCAGTTTATTGGATGGACATCAGTCAGAATACCCTGACAGGGGATGGGAAAGTGCAAATGCTGAAGATACAATACTGAGGAAAAAAATCTAAATTCCAAGGTGAGTTTGTGCTGACTGCTTACTTGATCTGTTTCAATTGCAGAATGTTTCAGTTTCATTCTGCAGAATGCAACTCTTAAGTTCAGGCAGATCAGTTTATTTTATTTTATTAGTGTTTTATCCATTCCTCTTGCACTTAATACATCACCTTTTATTAAAAGATCCAATGCTTCAGACTTGGTAAGTTGAAAATGTTACCTGTCAGCCAGAAAATGTGTTTTTATCTCTCAAATGAAAAGTGTCAATGTTTTTAAGCATTTCAATAGCACCTTTTCTGTCTCTTAATATTTTTGTGATGAAGTAACAACTTGGCATTTGCAGCAGTAGATTTTAGTGAAAAATTTCTCTTGCGCTGTAGATTCCTGTGGTGCATTAATAAGATGGGTGGTAATCTGGGTTAAACAGATTTTATTAGCAATAAGTCTTTTGTGTAATTAGATTGTCTTTGATCTGCATTTGATGCAGGCTCTGAAACATGGACGAGGATATAAATGTCTGTTAATCAGTGATCTTTGAAAATTTTGCCTTATTAAACTCATTAAGAATATGGCCAAAATTAGTTTTACACTTAGATTTTGGATTATAGCAATGTGAGGAAAAGGCAGCTAGAGCTTTTAAACAATTATGCTGATGACATTTTTCTTTTGACTATTGATTTTTAATTTAAACTCCTTGAACATTAATAAGATTTAACATGCTTTCACTTTTTTAAAGTGCTAATTCAATATTTGAAAATATTTAGTCTCTCTTTGTATATAGAAGTATTGAAGAAGGAATTTCTCCTGTGACAGAATGACTTGAAGAATAGGGATGTAGTCTGAGATCAGCAGATCAAGTCTTGGCAAACTGCTGCTGTCATGTAAGATCTGCACTGAAAGAGGAAGAGATTTGCAGTCAGCATAAGTGCAATCAACATAAGGTGAAATTATTCAGGTAAAAGAAGCATCTCTGGGTCACAGTTAAGGGCCTGTCTGGTTTCCACATAGTTGATACTTAGCATTTTTGCAGTGGTTTTTGTTGTAAATAAGGCTGTATTAAGGAGTGTATATATGCAGTGGGTTTGTAATCACTTGTTCTAATTGAAAAAAAGGCTCTGTTAGTGTAGAATGTGAATGCCTTCTCTGTAGAACAACACATTAATGTTCTGGGATGGAAAGATCAGTATTTAGAGCAGCATTGCCTTTACCCTTGGGGTTAAGTTGTGATGAGCTCTAACTCTCAAGTGTCAGGAACTTTATCTGTGGAAGTTTAATCTTGCTTGAAAACCAGATAGTGGTGTTTACATGGTAGAATTCCACACTACCTTCCCTTTTGCTAAAAGAAAATGTCTGTCTTAAACAGGAATAAATGTGAATATATCTGGTTGATTTCTAGGGAAGAAACCTTTGTCCATAGGACAATTAATCTATGGCAGAAATTTGTTTATTAGAATTGAGATAAAAGTTTGTTTTATAAATTAATAATGACATTTAGACAAATTGATGCAGGGGGTTGGGAAGAATAGGCTCAGCTGCTTCCTTTTCTCTCTGTCAAATACCTCAGGAATGTAGAGAATCTAGTATAGTATTTTTTCAGTAATTTATGTTCTCAAAATGTTCATACTAGTTCTAACACTTTATTTAGTATGGACAGTATGGGTTTCTCCTGTATACTGTGCTATAAGCTCAACCATATGCTCTCTTCCATTTACTGCCACTGTAACACTACAGCTTAAACGAGGAAAAGAAGAGAATATTTTGTTTTTAATGCCTGGATATAGCATGTTTATAAAGTGCTGTTACCTGCTTTTTTGTTTAGGTTTCTCCAGACCTTTATAAGGATAGATTGTTTTCTGCAAGCTGTGCCTCAAGTGTAAAACTCCAGATTTCATGAAACCTGTGCTGCAATGACAATGGATGTTCCTTAAAACTTTTGTGAGAACATTCCTGCTGTGCCTGCACTGGCAGGTGACACATAATATAACGTGCATTAGATTTCAAAGGCTGCTTCAGGTGAAGGATCCTGCCATTCCCTCTGGAGGTCTTGTTCCTCAGAGTGTGCTGATGCTTCACCAGAGAATTGGTCCAGTGTTAAGTCAGACTGAAATCCAACCCCTCCAACCAAGGAACCTCCTCTGCTCCCCTGGACCAGCACTGGACATCCAGTCTGAAGAACTGCTTCAAAAGAATGTAGATCATTTCAGCCTTCTCCAGCCACTAAAGACAAGCTGTTCAAAACTTTTGGATTGGGTGATCACCCATTTGGCCTATGTATTGTTCTCTGAGATGTATTAAGGTGGCATTTGCCTAAATCAGGTGAGAGAAGAGAAAGGAAAGGTGGATGGTTTATCAAAATCAGATCTGTTTCTTGAAGGGGCTGAGTGACTGTTAGAACAGCAGCGCAGCATAAATACCTGGATTTTGCTTTTATGTGTGTTGCAGCCTGACCCAAAGAGCCAGTCTACAGTTAAAAAGTAGGAGAGGATGCATTCAGTGCCTGTTGTTCACACAACTATTGGGGATAAATAGCAGTATTTGCAGGTGTGGAGCTGCTCTTGTCCAGGCTAAGGGTTGTGATGGTGTTGGGATAGACTCTCCTTTTTCTATTCTGCTAGCACTGTGTGCAGAAGTTTGAAGTGAAAGCTGTGGCTACAGTGGTTTGGACTAAAGCCACGTGCCAGTTACAAGAGTTCACAGTCCTTGTGTAGCATGTACTGGGACACCAATGGCTGCTAGAGCTGGGGGTTGTTTCTCTGCAGGAGTTTGGGTTTGCTTTCCCTTGCTATGGGGCTGGCAGTACCCAGAGCCAAGAGCCCATTGTGCTGCTGATTTGGAAGTAAGCTGCTTCCTCAGAAACTACTCTCACTCCCAAAATGTAATTTCCAGGCATGCTCAGGCATTTCTCCCAACACAAGGGTGTATCAGTCACACACCACAGAGCATGTGTGTGTACAAGGGACACATCTGTACAGCACTTTTCTAAGAGGTAATATTTAGAACCTTGTTGTTCCAGTGTGCATGTTTCCTTGTGATTTATGATGATTGTAAATAAGGGAATGTGTTACATTTTTGGCAATTTGCCTTTATGCAGAAGAATTAAAGACTTGAACTTCAAACATCGTTGTTAGTCTGCTTTTGCAGTTGTGTTGTCAGTTTGATTATAAAAGGAATATGTGGGTTCAGTAGTCCTTTCTTGTTTGTTTTAGGGTGTTTACTTGGTTTGGGTAGTGATTTTGGATTTTTAGTCCTTGCTAAAAGTGGAAAAGAGGAGTTTTCAGAGATTAAAATCAGACTCTTGAAGGCAGTTTACAATTCTGGTTTTGTCCACCCCCTCAGTTTTAAGGCGTTTAACTTAGTGTGTGGGAGCAGCTGAAGTCCCAGCACCATTCTGCCATGGAAAGGGGTGCTGCTGGAGAAGATGGAACTGCTAGGTGAGAGTAATGGGCTGTTAAGAAATACTTAAACTCATCTGAAGTATTTTATGAGTATTAAGAGCCCTTAAGCTTTTGCCTGTGATGGACAGGGCCTGCAGTGGATTTAGGGACACATCCATAGGATTTTGCAATTCAGCAGTCCTTAAAAGATTTTTGTATTTCTTGGTTGAAGATATTAGACTAGACATAGCATAACCAGTCTGCCTATGGCAGTTAAATTTTGGGCAGATTTATTCCTTCACCCAGATTCTGTGTGCTTGAGCAAGCTGTGGTAGCACAAGGGAAGGAATGAAACAGCAGATGAAGTTTGAGGTCTGCTAAAGTCATTTCATGCAGTGCTGCCAGTGGATGTAGAATCATCCTGTGTTCTAATTAGTAACCTCATTAGTTTATATAGAGCACTCAAAACTGGAATGCAGCCTGACCATGCACTTGTTTACCTACCCAAGGCTGTCTGACACAGAGCTTGCAACTGAGGTAAGTGAAGCAGAAGTCTGGCACTCCACCCCCAGTTTTTCCTTTAATTTTACCCAACTCAATTAAATCTCCCCTGCATAAATCTGTGCTCAGTTTATAATTAAACCAAAATATACCCTGAACTTCAACAGACAGGTTTCAATTTCTCCCTAGCAGTGACAAGTATCTTCTGTTGGCATGCTTCCACTGGGAGAATCTCCTTATAGATGATACATTATCTGTGTTGGTGGAAACCATCCTTCACTGCCAGTTCTGAAATGCCACGGGTTGTGTGTACTTTACTTTGTATCTAAAACTCCTTTGAGGTCACAGCTGAAGATATCTCCTGCTATCTCCTCCCCTTAAATTCCCACCGTGGTGTGAAACTGCTATTCTGAAGGATTTTTGTTGCTGACAAGGACAGAAAGATGTAGTGCAGCTGTAATCCCAGAGCTGTGTCCCAGCAGATAGTTCTGCTGGATAAACTGAATTTAATTTGTAGATTGTGTTGTGCTAAAAGTACAGTGTGGCTTCCAGGCTGTAGCTGTCCTCTGTCTGCCTTGCTTGGGTGTGTTCAGGTAAACGTGCTGGTCTAGCTTTTGTCATAGCCAGGCTGAAGGGAGGGGAGTTTGTTTGTGCATGTTTTGACCCTCTGCTGTACTTCAAGCATGACCTTGGTGCAAGAACACAGTTCTGTTTTCCATTGTAGTCTGTGGGAAAGGAGGGGTGCCAGCAGAGCAGACTTTTCTGCAGGAATGTGGATGTTCAGTGAAGATGCCCCACAGATCTGTGAGTTTGTACAAAATTTACTATAGTAAGGCCAGGCAACAGGAATGGAATTTTCAAAGTAAATATCTTCATGCATAGCAAGGCTGAAGTTTATTTAAAAAAAATCAAAATCAAAACCAAACACCACCTGTTATTGTGTGCTCAGAAAGTTTCTCCAAAACCATTGCTGCACTTTGATAGTTGCTTTAGTGTTTTAAGCTGATTAGAAAACCGACCAAACAAATTTTTGTTTGCTGCTTCTGCCATCTGTTTTACCAGATGTAGTACTTGGGGACTTGGTTTAGCAACAGACTTAGCAGTGCCTCGTTAATAATGGTTGTACTTGGTCATCTTAGAGGGCTCTTCCAACCTTTATGAAACTGTTACTGTAAGGCTTTTTCAGCCTTCATAATCCTGCCATTGTGAGGCCAGAAGAAAACCATCTCTCTGAAGTGTCCCACCAGTCTTCAGGCTGTAAATGTATTATTGTGTAAAGCTGCTTGTGTTCTGCTGGAGTCCTCCAGGTCGTTTCTAAATTACTGTTCTAAACTGTGAGTGTATGCCCAATAGCAGGACCAATGGGATCTCACTGTGCAAGTAAAAACCCCTGAAAGGTCCACGAACCAACCATCTCATGTTGTTACCCAACCTTCTTCACTATTGATAACTGAATTTGGACAATAAGGATTTAGGACAATACGAGACAGTAAAAACAAAGAGTTACAAACGGCCTGGGCAAAATAAGCCTGAAAAAGAACCCACGTTAACAGAGGATTAACCCTTAAAAACAATAACCTGTTGTATATTCATACACCTCATACATGCTGCATAAATTTAATTCAAACAAAGGATTCTGTCTGGTCAGTGTCAGCTTCTTCCTCTTAATCCTGACGGTGTCTTCAGCTGAGCGAGGCAGGAAGAAGTTAGTTTTTGCTGATTAGTGAGCAATAAATTCTTTTTCTCTGAAAGATTCAGGTGTCCTGTGCCTGCTATCTCTGTGTGAGTCCTCTCTTTAAAAAAAGTATCTTACATAGCATAGTTTCTATTTTAACATTATGTTATAACGTAAAACTATATTTAACACACTACTTAGGAAAATTAGTACAGCATAACTTTGTAACATCACACACATATTCATTTTTATATTTGCGAAAAGCCAGTCATAAAATACTCATTTTTCACACCGCGGACCGTCATCCTTAATATTTAAATCGCGGGAACTTCAATTTTCCTTTTTGTTTGGGCTGGGTTTTTCCCTGTTGTTTCACGGGAGTCCCGCCGCCCCAGCGCGCCAAAACCGCGCGCGCCGCGCTCGATTCTCCCGCCAACACGCCCCGGGGGCGGGGCCGGGCGGAGCGGGCTGAGCCATTACCCTGGCGGGGGGGTGGGGGACGTGTGTGAACGTCTGAGGGTGCGGGGCGGCCGCTGCGCCTTCCCGCTCTCCCCCCCCACTCCGCACCTGTCCCCGTGGAGGCGCCCCGCGGGGAGGCGGAGTGGGCCTGTCGCTCAGCGCCGGCGGGAGATGCGAAGGGGCTGAGCGGGAAGGCAGCGGCGCTCCCTCGGCTCTGCCTCACCGCCCGGCTCTCCTTCCTCCTCCGGCCTCCTCAGCTCCCCGCGCCC